>NW_009189253.1:0-5369 GCF_000690835.1 Fulmarus glacialis | reverse complement strand
CCATCCCTGGAGGTATTTAAAAGACGTGTAGACGTGGTGCTTAGGGACATGGTTTAGTGGTGGACTTGGCAGTGTTAGGTTAACGGTTGGACTCAATGATCTTAAAGGTCTTTTCCAACCTAAACAATTCTATGATAAGCACTTGCCCTTTTTATGTTGTCATAAGCCTTCAGCTTCATTTTATAATGCATGTAAAGTTCACCCTGGATTATAAGTATTGAGGCTACATAGTGATGTTAGATGCAGAAGAACATGTCTAAAGGACAGCAATGTTCGTATTTCAAGAGTCAGTCAACATCTAGCTAAAAAAGGCGAGTGGACTAAAAACCTCCCTGTGTGGATTATTTTCCAAGTCTATTATGAATAAAATACCTTAAAGTTTCCTATACTTCATCTGGTTCTGGCTCTGTCAGCAAAAATGTATGACTAAAACAGTAACACGGTTTGCGATGCTCTCTTGCTTATCCTGTTCCTTACATTTCACAGATGTGCACACTGGCATTTACATGGGTACACAAGAAATTCAGAGGGGAGGAAAAACTATTATTTTCAAAACTACCTTTCCATTGGTGACCCTCAAGAAGCTAACAAGAACTTCCAACTGCCTCTGTCATACTGTCACACCCCCTGCACGTCCCCAAGTTCATGATATTCTTGAATTGGTGTCACAGACCACCTTCCAAACCCATACCCTTCAGACCCTGCAAACCACGTTTCGTCTCATTCCCCCTCCGTTTTTTGTTACCTTTCAGCTTGGCCACCAAGTGCCTGAACTCCTCGATGGTGTAAGCTTCATCTACTCCTGTGAGAGCAATTGCCCCATCCGTGCCTGATCTGGGCCCGTCCCACAGCTCTCGGCTTGGATCTCTCCGGGGCACAAAAAGTATGGATTTGTGGGAGGGCAGCGCTTTGCCAGGAATGCTCTGCAAAACCAGGATGCTGTCAGGCTCCTGGAACCCACAGAGGTACAGGAAGTTAGTGTCCTGGTGGAAAATGTAGGGGATGTCATTGCTCATGTAGTATGTGGGGTTGGATAGCAGAATCACTGTGTGGTCCAATCCATCCCAGCCATGGGCTTCTTTCTGGATCAATGTCATCAGTTTGTGTCGGCGAAGAGCATATTCCACCTGTGACAATCCTGGGGTTACCTCTCCTACGAATACAAAACAAATCAGATTGAGAAATTCAAGTTACTCATGATATTTTACTAGTTGCATGACTGATTCCTGCCTACTCCCTGATGCCCTTCATATGCATGGCTTCGCTGTGGTCCCTCATTAGCCTTTCCATTGCTCTCTCATGCACCTCTTCAGCTTCCAGCCCTACAGAACATCCTCACTGAATCTGCTCCTCCATCATGCAAAGACAGAAATTTATTTTAACAAATTGGATCTTCTGGTATGTATTTCTGTGCAAAAGCAGGAATCACAAAACCTGGTAGATTTAGACAAACACCCTAAACAGATGGAGGTTTTCAGAAAGACGTGTAAAAAAAGGGGAAGGGGCAAGGCAAACTGGACTTTGACTGCTGAAAACTGATGGGTTTTATAGCGTCTGGACATTGAACAGAAGATTACCTCCTGAGGTTGAGCATTAATTTCCTCAGATAAAGCTAGAATGTCTATTCAAATACACACTAAGTCAACTCATAAAGTAACTAGTTCTATACCATAACGGGCAGATTAAGTGTTACAGATACTGCGAGATCAGGCAGAAACACAGAGGTTGCAGAGTCTAACCAGTCACAAGATTCCAGGCAGAAAGAAACCACGAACTGCAGGCTGGCGGCAGACTCTGCTTACGAGAAGGAATCTTCTCCAGGGCTGATGTAGCTTTTCTCAATAATTAACAATTATTTTTCCAAAGTTATATACCGTATTCCTAATGACTCTAACTAAACAAATGATCTCTTAGATGAAAGTACGTTCTAAACTACTCCAGTCGTGAAGGATACGAAATAGAGTGATCAAGATACTCACCAAAACCAGACTGAAGTTGAAAGAACAACCAACAACAGCTTAAGTATGTATTTTTAAAAATGTGAGACTTCTTAACTATGATTTCAATTAATATCTGAGCCTTAATCAATACTTTGGCTGATACCCTATTTTAACATAGATTGCATTTTCATACTGTTAATTTTCTACTTTCATAATCTTTTCTTCCTCTTTAATGTATTACACAGTGACAATTCTAGAATAAAAATTGAAATTTGACTTGTACTGTAAGTGGATTCTTGCATGGGTAGGGTGGGAGGGGGAAGTTCTATCCAGAATGTTTTTCCTTGACAAAAGAGAGTTTAAGAAAATCACATATGTTGTATTTGCATTCAGCTTTACATCTTTTCAACACCATGCGTCCCCAACACATATTTGGTGTAAAAGTCTTTTTTAAAGAAAAAAACAAAACCACCAAATTTGTTTTACTCTGTAGATCAAGAAATGACAGAGAACACAGAAACTGTGTTCCAACCCCACATTTCTGCAATATTATACTGCAAATTTCCTATGCTCCACTGCATTCCAGTCAGCTTTCTAACTATCACAAACAGTCCAGTGAAGTTTAGAAGCTGCAGTAGAGTGGAACATGGGAATCCATGCATTCTGACTGCAAGGCCTGGAAATTCTCTTTGCCTTAAAGGCATTTGCTTTTTAAAACAATAATTGCAATAAACCAATGTTGTATTATTTTAAAGAAAACACCACTCCTTTATTAAATGGAAAATTACTATGAGCAGCTAGAATTAATCTCCATTGTTTCAGCTGTGAGTACTTTTAAAGTGTCAGCCTCATTTACTGAGTTAATCAGTGCCCTAAGCAACCTGATCTAATACTGAAGTTAGCTCAGCTTTGAGCAAAGGGTGGACCTAGTAACTTCCTAAGGTCCCTTCTGACCTGAATGATTCTACATTCTAAATATGTAAGTGCATGGTTACATATTCATCTGTTCTCTCTGTATACCTACATGCTCATTTTCATTAATCTCATACTGCACAACCTCAGCTTCTCTTTCATCACTACCTTCTAACTTTATGGCCACAAGTCTCTTTTTCTTTTTTTCCTCACAGCTTCAATACTCTTCTGAAGGGGCCACGCTTTTTAGACTATTGGTGTCCATCTCTCAATAAGTCTGTCCCTGATCTCCTTTTCTGAATGACACCTTGATTTTGTGACCCACAATACATTAGATATGAAGCATTCTAGCAGTTCAGCTTGCACAAAGGACTCCCCCTTAAGATAAATTGTATTGTATTTGCAGGACAATGAGCTCCCAAGGTGCCACTGCCATGAAAGGTCTGCAGTGCTGAAGCCAGTGACACCGAGCACCCCATGAGAAAAAGGTAAAAAGCTAACATGTGAAGCCTATTTTTGGAATCAGTATCATCTCCGACAAGGAAATGAACTACTACATATAATTACTGCCTAATGAAGGTAATCATAAACAGCTGAAATCACAGACACCTGTATAATGCAGCAAATCAATACTCTGTCCTACACATCTCAGCAAAATAGAGAAAAGAAAGAATACCAATGATCGGCCCATACAGGGCCTGAACCTAACCTGGTTTGAGAAGGTGTGGGTGTGTGAAGGGGCTGGGCTGGCCCAAATACCGGTTTGGAATCTTCTTCTGCTGGGCAGGCTGGATGGAAAATCTTCGGAGAGCACATGACTTGCAAACTAGAGGAAAAACAAATGCACCACATCAAGGTAAAAGACCTTTCCAGTTAGAAAACTGCAGAATTATACTCCAGTCATCTGACTCTTAGTAGCATTCATTCACCTTATATGACATAAATATCCCTCCTTAACTTTTCAATGTGTTGTGTACCATAAGAGTTTATGAAGTTGAGTTGTGTGCACACAACTCAACTAACGATCAAATATTCATAAAACAGATTGAAAGAAATTAACGTACAATAAACCTGATAATCCAGCAAGAAAACCCAGAAAGCTATGTCGGTTTGCACATCCCAATTTCCACACTTGGTGTTCATGATGCACTCAGCACTCTCCTTCCCTTGCTTCCCTCAAACACTGTAGGGCTTGAAGCACAACACCTGTACATCATCTTTTCTTGACTACATCTTCAAAAAATACCACTCATCTGGAACAATTATCCAGTTTTCAAGGCCTTTCCAGTTCTTTTTTTACTAATAATGCCACAAAAAAAAACATTAAATAACACAGGTTTATACAGCAATGCAATTTTTTTTCTGTATGAAAGATACTTGAGTCCCCATTTATGTATTTGTCTTACTTGACAGTAGCATTAGCCGAATTGAAAACAGTTCCTCAGAAGCATACAGTTACATATCCCACTTCCAAATCCACACACAGCCAAAGCAGACAAGTTTTAAAGAGAGTTACAAGTGTGCATTTGGGAGCTGGGGGTGTGCATAATAAGTCAAAAGCTAAAATTAAATATCATTGTCGCAAACTTTAACAACTTTGGAATTCTCAGTCACCCCTGTTGCAGCTGAATAATTGCTTGTGCCTAGATACAAACCATCAGACACATGGAAGGAGATGGTAATCAGTTTCCTAACATCTACCAGCTGATGTTTTGGAAACTGGTTCTCTTTCATGTCACTTACCATGTGCCTACTACAAAATCAATTCATGCTGCCATGGCATGGCACTGCATTCTTAGAACAAATGATAATCAGCTCTTCACTAGGAAGTATAACACAAGCAGAACAGCTGCCTGCCTTTCAGGGAGGTGAGACCTATAGGACAACACACAGACTGTGGATTTTCTGTATGGGAGCCAGTATGATTAGCCACTAATTGAAGATTACTTATGCATGACAACTGATAGTCATAACTTAAAGCATTCACTATGTGATGATTGACTGGAGCAACAGTCTGGAGACCCAGGCAGTGAAATATAATTACAGCTTTTTGTGCAGTTTAAAAAGAGAGGGTTTTTACTGTTTCTCTCCACCTACACAGAAGACAAGCAGGATACCTTACAACACGACAAGAGAACACAACAGGCATTAAATAAAGCAGTATTTTGGAGACAGCAAGGAGCTTTCCACATCGTTGCTTTATTTTTCAGATAATAAGCAGTTCTTCCCTCGGATTCAGCCGTGACCGGGGCTACCACTCCGTTGCCGGAGAGGGCCGCTCTCCCATGCCCCTCGCACCCACAGCGAAACGGAGGCGAGGGCGGCCTCGCAGCCCGCCCGGCCCCAAGGGCCGCCGCACTGCCGGGGGAAGGAAGTGCTCTAAGCGGCGATATCGCTTAGCGTGCCCCGGGCAGTCAGTTACCGCAGCTCCGAGGTCGGAGGACAGGGCCCAGCGGCACCGAGCCGGGCTGCACCGGTGAGGTGCAGTAAGGCGTGTGGGGGGAGGAGGAGTCTCTG
>NW_009189252.1:33451-36256 GCF_000690835.1 Fulmarus glacialis | reverse complement strand
GACCCCCTACCCGCCGCCATCCGCCGGTCGGCTGCGCAGCGCGCCGGCGCCGGAGCCGGTCGCCTCGGCGAGCACATCCTTAATTAGTTAATGATAAGTACATTAACTGGGAGTATTTTGAACTTGCCATAGAAATCAACAAATAAATTCTTAAAAGAGGAGGAGAAAGAGGAAAGCAATAGCCATGTTGCTACATAAGTGTATTTTGGTATTCATGTCCCCAGTTTTCCCTCCTCTCTGTCTGTCACGCCTGTCTCCAAATGCAGTGAAGGGGTATTAGCTACTCGGATCAGTTGAAATATCCATGTGTTTTATACTTTCTGCAACGCAAACAGCGGATTTGACGATATTGAGGAGGAAAGTGAAAACACTTTCGTTATAAAAATTTTCACTGCTTGGAAAATTGACTGTCTTCCTTCGGAAGCCTACTTCTCAAAGGAAATTTCTCACAGAAACTGTCACCACTTCTCCCCAAATGACTACAAAAAAAGCTGAAGCATAATCTTTGCTTCTGGTATCTTCAAAATTTCCAACATGGGAACCAGAAAAAATTAACTATAGTTGTCAAAATAGAAAAGGGCATTGTTTCCACATAATTACTAAAAACAGTGATGGCAATTATGCAAATCAATACTCAGATTAAACAGTTAGTGATGCATCTACCAAGAAGCATTTGCGTACCGTAAAAATACTAGCACTACGCTGAGATTGTCTAAATTAGACACTGCAGACAGCTTTGCTGATCTCCATAGTCCAAGCAGTAATTGCCAAGTTCAGCTCAATAGTTTAGCCACAGTCCTTGAAAATAAACAAGTTGAGACACACTCAACTTTCAGGGAACTCTTAACTTTCAGGGCAATTTTAACTTGAGGAATATCCAGATTTGTCAGGATTTTTGCCCTCCGTTAAAAACCTGTGTATCTGAACACACTTTTCCACAGACAACAGAAAATTTCAGCATGTTACTGACTTGCACAGCATTTGACATGAATATTCATCTTCTGTAATTATGCTAAAAATATTGTTTAAAAAAATGAGATGCCCAGAAGTTTTGAATGGGAGAAGAGTTTGTGGAAGAATGGAAAGAATTCTGCAGTGCTCATCCCAAGAAATAACATATTCAAAAAGTATAGATATGCAAGAGGTTCTACAAATGTGACATCAGATAACATCCTTCCAATTTAATATAATAGTATTTGTCTTGCCAAAAATATAGGTGAGTCAGACTGTGCTAGCAGAAGAACCTAATCAGTGTAATGCACTGTTGTCATCTTAGCTTTCTGTCATCTTTCACAAGGTGACACAAAGAAAAGTTAGAGGAGACACTGTAGAAAAAAAGTAACTCCTCTGCAGCAAAGAAGCTGCGATTTTCTTCATATTTTTTTTGGCCACTAACTTAAAAGAAATTCCATAAGAAAAAGTCAGACAAACAGTATGAGTGTCTTGACTTCAGTGCAGCTAAGAGATACAGACCTAGCACAAGATTTATCGTAGTGTTTAGGCATCAACAGATATAGGCATGTAGATAACATTAGGCATACCTTTAGATACCTTATAGTACTCTTATAAATCAAACACTATTAAAAAACGTATTCTTGTCCACAAAGTCTAAAAAAGAATTTGAATCCAAGATTATAGTATATGCTTTAGGAACTCTAGATATAATAAAAAGAAGTATTTAGTTTACTTCATAGTAGAAGCGCTTGGGAACCCCAATGCAAGATCATTTATTTGTGGTAAGAGGCACCACATACATGAAAAAGAAAAAAAAAAAGATGGCTAAATAGCTGGCCAGAAGAAGCAGGTATTTAGTTTATCTAATTTTCCTGCTAAAACTGCTTGTTTTAAGGTTATTTCATCCTTCAGATTTCAGTCTGTTTTCTTGCTTCCTTCATTTCAAAATGATGGGAAGAGTGCGCTGACCAATCACTAAATGGTTGCCTCAGGTTTTGGACATTCAGATTCTCAAACAGACCACATATGAAGTGCCACAAAAGTGTTTGGATTATTTTTGCAAGACTGCACAAGCCCACTTCAATCATGTTTTTATCAGGAGATTACAGACATTGAACTCTGCAAGTTCCCCGTCATTTTTTTTTTTATTAGACAACTGTTTCATTTGAATACCCAGATTAGACATCAGACAACAGAGAACAATCAAAAGGTAGAGCTGAGCATAAGGCATCATCAGTTACTGCAAACATCAAAGAATCTAGGCTTCTGTTGTCTTGATTAGTAACATTATGTTAGTAATAAGTCAACATATTACTTCTAGATTTTGATCTGCTGCTCCGGACCCACACAACGGCATGGTGCGGCTGCGGCCCCTCAGCATCCGCTTCTTCCACCTCCAGTAAACACCTTGATGCTTTCCAGGGTGTGGGTGTTTCATGACCAAAGAATAACCCACCACAGGGAATGCCTTCCAATACCGTCTCGGCAGTGCGGGAAAGCCAAAGGGGAGAATTTCTTTGAGTGCACCATGATTTAATTTCACCCAGCAAGTTCCTCCATCTTCCCTGACCACCTACCGCAGGTACCCTATGCTAACCTGGTGATGTCGGGGGAGAGCGTGGGGGCTCTTTCCCCAGGCCCCCGACACCTAGCCGGAGTCCACCTCAGGTGTCTCGCCCATCCTGGCTTGAGCGATGGGGAGGTGTGGAGGAGATCAGGACTTCCCCTCCTGCTCTCCATCCCTCCCTCCCTCCCTGCAGCCCACCTCCGAGGGGCCGCAGAGATAGGGGTGCAGCCCAGCCCGGCCCCACATCTCTCTGCCCTGCCCCAGGACTGCACCTGCTGCCTTCC
>NW_009189252.1:12473-33364 GCF_000690835.1 Fulmarus glacialis | reverse complement strand
CTCCCGCACTTCGCACGTCTCTCTTGGCAGGACATGGCGTCATGCGCCGAGGAAGCATGGGGGAAAGCGGCTCTGCTGCAAGGCATGGTGGCACGAGACAGCCGCCCCAGGCAGGGTCAGCACAGGTAGCAGCAGACTCCCAGTGCCCCATCTGCCTGGGAGGAATCGAAAAGGCAACCTACGTGGCCTACTGCATGCACTGCTTCTGCCTTGCACGCATCTGGTGGTGGGCTTCTGCCTTGCATGCATCCAGCGGAGGCCCCAGTCTGCAGTCAGCCTTTGGAGCAGCTGCTGCACTCGGTGCGAGGGGACGATGACTACGAGGAGTACGTGGTCAGCTTGCCCGCCCGCCTGCGCAGGAGGATGGCCATGGAGAGGGCCCGCAGCCGGTCCCCGCAGCGATGCTGCAGCCTGGGCAAGTGGCCCACCAACAACCACCCCTGGGCTGACAGAAGGGGGCCTGCAGGGACTGACAGTGCACAGAGGCAGGGCGCTGCTCCAGGGCCCTTCAACGCCACCCCCCCAGCAAGCTCCCACACCCAGCGCTTTTCGGGAGCCAACCCCACCAAGCGCTTCTTGGGGGCCAACACCGCCGAGCTCATCTTGGGAGCCCACAATGGCAAATGCAGGTGAGTGCCCAGCTGTTCCTGCTGCTGCAGTCCAAAGACAACCAAAGCAAGTAATTCAGCTGTACTGAAAATGAGACCTACTTAAATGAAAGATCCGTACTTAAGCTACTATCCAGTAACACAGAAATTGTTAACTCCTCAAAAATACTTTATGGCTGGCTATCTCTTCTGACTTGTTTTAACACTGCAACGCCTGTCATATTAGCCAGACGGAAAAGTCATTGTACAGTCCTCCACCAAAGAGTGTTAATAAGAACAATTTTCTCCTTCAGTATTGCATGTTTTTAAAGGTTGCTGAGAGTATCTCTTAAAAGCAGGACGAAAATAAAACTCTAACCTTGCCAACTATCTTTAAATTTATCTCACGTGCGAGGAAACGGAAGACTGTATTTTCATCTTGTTGAACTCTTCTGAGTCATGCTTCTCTTATAACCTCACTCAAAAAAGTTTATCATTTTATAGTTCCAGGCTGGATACAGACAGAACTCTGAAATGAAATGGAATAAATTTGCAAGTGTTTGAAGATACTGTTTTTTGTAGGGGTGGTTCCAGCCATTTGAGAATACTCTACTGTCATAACCAATACCTATTTTCCTCTAACTTTTAAAGCATTATCTGAAGTGCAGCTCAGTAGAGCTGAATGCAAACAGAAATGACAAAGCAGGTTGTACTCAGGTATCTTTGAGATGTCAAGACCTGCAGCACTTCAGTTTTACACTGCCGGCAAGTATTGCCTGGTATACTTCCGTAGAAGTAATTTTATATTTATCAACCTGTCAAAGCTGTAATGTTTTGAAAGGTCAAAGCTAAGAAGTATGTAACGTGCAGATACATCACACGACAAATGAAACGAACAGGCAATTAACAGGACACATTTAGATTTACTCAAAGATGCAGTTGACTACAAAATAACTGATGGTTCACAAAACAGGGCGATGGGTCTAAATTTCTCCCATTTCAAACATCATCAAAGGCTAGATATAGTAAATAGATGGGAAATAGGAACACTTTCGTACACAAATGGAGTCTTAAGTTACTCAAACCTATTCAGAAGGCATTAAGCACAAAGCATCGTCAGCCACTACCTACTAGTACTCATCCAAAATTGTGGCTGTGTTCACACTAGATCGGAACAAGCACTCCTCAGATGGCTTTGCTCTACTTACCACAACGTTCTCCTCTGGATAATCAAATCAGAGGCATCCTGAGCTACTCGAACCCGCCTCAGGAAGTCACTACATATTCATCAGTGTGCTTTGTTAAGGTGGCTAGCTAGTATCAGTCTGAGCAAAGTCTATTTTGTACAAGATCATGCATGGCCATCTAACACATCTAACACACAAAAAGCATGGGGCCACATCCCACTTTCCAAGTGCACTAGCTACAGAAGGAACTAGGTAATGCCAGCACAGACACACCTCCACATGCTTCACTCAACCTTTTTTAAAAGGTTTCTTATCCTGTGTACTATCTTCTACTCTGGAATTCACTATTCATTGTAATATAGTTCTGTCCAGTTAAGATGTATTACTGCGGTAAAAATTACACCTAGAGTGTTCTGTTTTCTCATTATAAAGTCTTCCAGTGCCATACCATTTTCTAAAACAATACCCCTTTAGGCCGCTGTATTAGTATATAGTACTGTATCAGAAATAGTGCACTTTCAAACTTCATTATGGCAAATAATCTCACTAAAATGCCCCATGCCACATTTTGCCTCTCCTTCTATTCCCTTATTCCTTTTATTAAAGTTTCATTAAAAACAATTTAAGGACTTCTGAAATAAATCTTACGAGAAAGTTTATGTCACAATAAGGTGGGGAAGTGGGAAGAAATGCACCCAATCATTTAACTAAAAAACCATGAAAATGTGGAGTATGCTGTCAAATCAGGACGGACCTCTGACTTTACACACATGCTGAAACAGAGTACAAGGCTACCTTACCCATTATTTGCTCTCTTGTGTATAAAATGTAAACCAGAGTGCACAGTTATGTTATTAAAGCCTGTTTTTACAGGCTACAAAACACATTCATAAGGATTAGGAATATGCATTAGAAAGAAGAATCCATTATTCATCATACTACCCCATTTACAGGATTATTGTCATTTGTGATGTGTATTAGAGAGAAGAGAAACTATGATCTGCCACCTTATCAAGGTCACTAGGTGCTACTTACTGTACAGCGATGAATGTTCCACCTGTTTGTGATTTTGGGAAAATCCTTTGAAGCAACATTTTACATTTATCCACTTAAAGAACACCTACATGCAAGTCTGTAGTTAGAAATTCTATTTTAACACAAGCAAGACGCATTGAAAATGCATCCTGGTGCTTCAAGTGCTTGACAAAGCAACCTTAATGCTTTTAAATAGATGGGGTTTGTTTGCTTTCTATATATGCTTTTAATTCACTGCCAAAAGGAAAATGATTTTAGAAATAAAACTAATTCAGCAGCTTCCAGAATCAAGTTTCACTGCACAATTTCAGAAGGATGTCCAGTTAAATACACTCAGTTGTCTCCTTTCACTGTACTGACAGTAATTTAAAAACATACCATAACTGAATCTAGTGCAGAGCTTAAAAAACCCCAGACAAAACACAACACAACACAACACAACACAACACCAGCCTTGTCACACAGATTTGGAGTTGGTAGAGACCTAACATTGCCCCCAGGGAGCAAAACACCATCGTGGAAGTCATCTCCAGACTTTTATCAGCAGGTGACACAACTATCTAGCCCTGAGCAGGATCATGGTGGTAAGGTTTATCACATCTTTAATTCTGAATTCCTATTATAGTATACTACACAGTCTTTTCATGCCTCTTTGAGTCACATCACCTTATTACTCTTCTAGACCCATAAAGTGCCATATAATTGGCTTGCTTAATGGCAAATGGCAGTTTTTAAAATACGATACTTGAGGATATATCTCTCCTAAAAAGGTTCCAGATTTTATTATATGATGTACAAATGCAAAAAGAAACTACCTCCAGTTTTGAAACATTTTTACATTCCTTTGTAAAGGAATTACTCCTTACATTCCATGTTTTCACCTCAGACAACTTTTATTGTAAGTCATATTACTTAACCACATTTCATTAACTGGTCTTTTTTTTAATGCAGTGTATGCTGAAGGATTATTTTAATTGATCTACATACAAGGAGAAACTATCCATAACAAGGGAGAGAAATCCCTTTTTTTACTGTCCTCAGAAGTGTATTGTTTCACAGCAGGGTCTCCATTTTATTCTTCTGTCTCACCACACTCTACAGAGAGGTTACTGCTACAGTTGCTGTAGTTTGTACAGCTATTGTATTCTCTGCTTTATTTCAGATTACGTATATCCCTGTGGTATAGCAGATCTAACAAAAATGGAATTAACCAGAGTAATCCCCAGTAACTAGACTGTATTTAGTCTACAGGGGGTTTGTAACAGACTACCACATCCTTTCTGAAACAATCTAAAATACTATTTCATTGGAACATATTTTTGCATTTCTGACTAGAAAGTGATCAGAATGGATAGAACAACTTTCAGTAACTTCCAAATAACTTGCAATTTGCCAGAAGCTTAAGAAACATTACGCAAGTTGCTTCAATAGAGTCAGCTCTTAAAACATTTAGGTGTTAAAGCTTTTGTAAGTTTGAAACACACGGCAGCACTAAGTGCAAGAATCACATCTCTGCTTCTGTGTGTGTTTACACTTAGGCAAAATTACTTATTGTAAGTTTCATACCGACAGTGATTTATAATCAATAATACATATACATACATTTACATTTATTCCATTTTTAAAATATAGTCCAGTATTGCCACTCTTTTTCGTTCTGAGGACATTCAGTTCTGTTCTACCTTTGCCAGACCGAAGCATAAGACAAAGATGGTGTGCTCATGCTGCCCAGAACCTGGCCAGACCACTGCATCAGACCCATCCCAGGGAGCTGCAGGACTTTGGCACCAGCTGATGATGGCCAACATCGCACCGCACGGTGGCCTAACAGGTCAGCATCTTCGTTTATACAAGTCCCAGACACCTAACCGGTTACCAAAGGACAACAGAGGATGATGTGAAGGTTTGTAAAAAACTAGAGAATTCACAAAAGAGAATGTATTACTCAAAGCATTCAGTAACTTTGAAAAATTTCCTATGGTAAAGAAGATGAATCACTCATCTGTACTTAAAAAAGCAACAGCTGGAATTTACAATATCCACCTGGGCCATATATTGATGCCTATAACAGATAAGCAGCTTCAAACAATTTAAAAGGGGTTCTGCTCTGAAAAAGATAAACCTAATTTGATGTGGTCCTTGAAAGAGCTTCAAGTGTAAGCTCCTGCTGTAATCCGATTCCAACATTCATATTTTCTAGCAACATACTGAATACACACAAGTCATATTTTCAGTAGAATTGCTGTTTTCTGTATTTAAAGCCCTTCTTAGTCTTTCCTTCTTCAGACCAATTTGTAAAACACATAAATAAATTTAAGTAACACAGAAATTACCATAAAGAGGCAATATGACTCATCTACAGAGTCAGCTTTCTTGCTCACTCACCCCTCGCAAGGCTTGCAAGTGTCTGAAATCAAGCTGTAACAGATTTCAACTTGTATGATACATTATTGCTATAAATTATGCCTAAAAATTTGGTTTCCTGGTGGTTTGTTGTTTTTTTCCCCCCTTTCCTTCAGTGAGGAAAACCAACTACCTTTGGAGAACCAAAATAGGCAAGGGACGTTTTTCTGCATGTATCATAAAACAAGGTATGCGCATTATTTAACGTTTGGAGATCTTGCTCCTGTAATAAGAAAAATATTTTTCTATTGCACTGTCCGGTTCACACATTTTTGTTTGTTCATATTACGACTGTAATATTATGCACTAGATATGACTATAAATATGCAGGCATCTTTCTTGAATCTTTCACTTATATAAGCGACGTTATTATTTCTCTCCGAGTAGTAAGGTGCAAAGCTTTAATAAAGGTACGTGGTATACACGCTTCTCTTGTGACGGGAGCCAAGGAAATATTCATACAAAAATCATGCACTTGGGATCATGTCAACAGGACTGAAGAAGGTAGCCAGGGGAAGGGGGACACAACACACGGACACAGACCCAAAAACCTGCTGACATCAGCTTAAAAAGTGGATTACAATTCTCTCATAAGCTAATGTAACATTCGCCTTGTTATTTTTATAGTTAATAAAACTTTCCTATAAAAGGAAAGGAAAGAAAGAAGGGAAAGAAAGGAAGGGTAACTATTTCTATTATAAAATTGTGAGTTCGGTTTTTTTCTTGTTCTCAATGCAGCCAACTCTTCTGGCCCACTTTCTTCAGCTAACCTCAACTCTGGTGCAATCAACAGGAAAGAAAAGCTCGCACGTCTTTAAAAAAGAGCCAATAGTCTAATTTGTGACCATCAATTCTACAAGACCACAAATCTGAACTATCGATGCATATTACTACCAACTGCCATTACAGAAAGAATTTCATTCTGATGACAACTGTGCCTTTTCATATTTTAATACATTTGGGTTTGCTGCATATATTGACAAACGGTTTTTCTAATTCTACATTATTATACAACATGTTCTGTATTTTTTCCCACTGTTTTCTCTTCAGGTGAGTTCCTGTCTTGGTCCCTCGTTATTTTTTTGTAAGGGTAAATGTACTTAAGGAAACATGCTTATTACTGCGCAGATATTTGTATCACATGCTGTATTTGTAGAGCAGAGTCATCCACACTTGCAAAAGCTAAACTGGTGTGATGGTGCTTCACTCAAACAATTCATAACTTGGACAGATCTCCCTAGCACTGGACAGCATTATAGATTAATTACTGGCAAGGGTTAGCATCTTAGCATCCTTTTGGTACAAATCAGATCAGTTTCTACACACAATCTGTTGTCCAGTCAACATAATACCACAAATTCTAAAACCGGAGATTGACATCAAATTAAAAAACAGTATTCTTGAGCATTTAATAGGAAAGAAATGAACACATCATAGAGGTGACAGTGTTCCGCTGAGATGTACAGACTTAACACTATGACTGCCAGTAATGTTTAAAAGAACAGAAAAAAAGGTGGGTTTTTATTTTTATTATTAAAGAATTAAAATTACTAAATAGGATTAGCATCAAATTGTTCAAATTACAAATATAAAATATTTAATTTGCCATCCCTAAAGGTCTGGTCACAGTAAATAGAGAAACACACATTATTAGGCCAGTAAGTAATCAAGCAGAGCACACATCTTTCCTTTGTCAAGGAATAAAAAGAGCTGGTATCCAGAGACCTACAATACTCAGTTCCTATTTTTTACTGGTTAAACCGTAAATACCAAGCTTGCATTTGCAACCCACAGAATAGACCTTTTCCATCTACTTAGTATTTTCCATTAAGAAAAAAAAAGTATATATTTTTGCCCACTTTTTCTGCATATTGCTTAACCTGGAGTATTTCCATTTAAACAGGATTACAATCCAAGTCTCCACCAGTTTGTTCTTACTATTTTGTTGTTCTCCCCATTCATCTACCTCAGGCACATGGGGCAAGCCTACTTTCACATATAACCAAAACCACTTTTTAGCAGATTAATTTACTCCCTACAGCCATACCATTACTCAGGTTACAAGCTGATAACCATAACATATTTTTTCCATTTTCAACATTTTGCTTCTGTAGACCAACCAGAACTGCAGTGTCTTCACCAACCCTTGATCCCTTGACTAACCAGAGCAGTATTTTAACTGCGATTTGCAGTCAAGGAAACTAACAGGCAGTGCATTGGATTAGTTGCCTTCTGCATACAGACCTAAATTACCATGTTGAAATCCACTGGCCAGATAAATCCATCTTCCTTTAGATATTTTTCAAGAGACTGGAAATTGCCATTACAGTATCAAGACCATTTTTAGCAGAGATTTCAGAAGAAATTTGCTTCCTGGAAATGCAGAGAAACCACATTAAATTATCCTTATCAAATACAAACATTACAATCCTTATTCAAAGAATGTAAACTACAAATTAACATCATGCTTCCATGTGCCGTAGCTTGGGAGTCATGAAGCACAAACCCAGCATATTAATAACACAAAAACATATTCTAAAAATACTTGCAATTAATTAGGCAGTTCAAAACTTCAAGAAGATACCAAGCATGTAAGTTTTGTCAAGCACTGACAAAAAAGTCACCTTCGATAGAGGCTTGAAAAATAAAAAGAAAAAAATTCTTAGAAACTAAGAGTTAAGTTATCATGACCTGTTTCCATTCTGTTGTCCTATTTCCAACCTGTTTCCAGCCTGAAGTTTAACTTCAAAGTGATATGAACAAACAGTATTTTAATACTGAGAGAAATGCAGTATTAAGGTAGGGTTTTATTCAAAAATTAGGTTAGCATTTTCCTAACACACACAGTTCCAGAGAAAAAGAAACCATCATTGTACTGATGCACTGAGACTTTATTAGGTGTTTGGATTAGCTTCTGCTCCGACTTTGCAGATGTGTAATGAAGTTGTTATTCTTTTATGTTAGAAGCAGCAAATAGAAAAACAAGCCTGCAATTTTCAATGCATCTCACAGTCACGCTTTCCTTTAGAGGCTGACTACTTTAGATACTACACAAGCAGAACCGGCTCAAAGACTCCTATGTTCCACTTCAGAGCTACCTCAAGAGTGTGCTGCATTACAGACTTGAACCCCAAGTGAGCTTTGCTGAGATCTCACCATCATCCAAGATGCCATTTCTTCCCCATTCTTCAGAGCATCCTCTCTTCACAGACATGTTGCTTTGCAGCAGTCTAGGGGATCACCCAGTCCAAGCTTTGCCTTGAAGCACAGCTTCCAAACCTTCCTCCGTGGAGACTGCACAGCTCTCTGGGAAACCTGTCCCACTACTGCCCTGCCCTCCTCGTGGAAAAGCTCCTAATGTGCAACATGAACTTCCCAAGCCCCAGCTTGTGACAACTGTTCCCTTCTTATACTGGCGAGAGCTACTGAGAAGAGCTCAGCTCTATCACCTTTGTAACTGTCCTTCTAGTATTTTTAAAAGGCCACTATTACATTTCCCTTAGAATTGAGCATAATCCTTCCAGCAGGGAAAAAAGTAACAAATCTTCCCTCAGTCTACTGACCATGCTCTTCCTAATGCACACCAACATATGGCTTGCTTTATTTGCAATGTGAGCATACTTTTGGCTCAACTTGGCATCCGCTGGAAACCTCAAGTCCTTTTCAGCGCATCTGCTCCTCAGCCAGTCCTCTCCCAGACTGTATAGAGCATGGGGCTACTTCACACACTTCATCTGCAGAACTTCACAATGTTGCTTGTTTAACTCATGAGGTTTCTGAAGGCCCACTCCTCAGGTGTCTCAAGGTCCCTCCATACTGCACCTCACCTCTTCCGTCTGTGTCACTCCCCCAGTTTAATGTTCTCTGCAGACTTGCTAAGGGTACAGTCTTCCTTTCCATCTCAGCAACTGGGCTCTTCATAGAGATACTGAACAACACTACACCCAGAACTGGACCCCGAGGGTACACCACTTTTCACCAGACACTAACTGGACACTGAACCATCACTTACACCCATTAAGTCCAACAGTCCAGGCATTTTTCAGGCTACCTAGCACTCTCTTCATCCAGCTTATACTTCTTCAGCTTACGAATGAGAGTAACACGGGAGCATCAAAGCCTTCTAAACTGAAAGTATACTCAGTCCACCACTCTCCCCTCATCCACAAAGCCTGTCATTTCATCATAGAGGCAATAAGGCTGGTCAAGCATTGCTTGCCGTAATAATATTAACTCTTCTCGATTTCCTTCTTTCCCTTTGCATGTTTTCCTTGCTGTTTGCCTGTTGTGGGGAATGTACTGCCGTCGTCCCTGAGGATTTGAGCTGAGTCGTGTGCAACACCTGCTCATCCCAACACAACTGGAGAACTCCTTCCTGCTGTGTGCACCTTGGTAAATTCAGTCATGTCCCTTTTTTTGTACCTTTTATATTTAGCACATCTAAAGCTAGTACATAAGTAAAGAGAGAACTCAAAGCCACAAAAAACTACTTAAGACTAAAGGAAGGGAAAAAGAACTCCTCCAGGTAAAACATTTCAGGCTCACTTTCAAAAAAGGTAATGAGCTACAGAGCACAAAAATTAAAGATTATTACTAGAATGGTGGTGACATCTGAGTGTCTGCTCATTACAGTGGCATTTTTGTTAGGAAATGAGCTACCGATACCATTTAGGTAAGGCATAAGCAATTAAAAAATAAATAAATCAAGAAAACCAGAACATTGACAAAACTAAATTTGCAAAAGGGACAAATTAACAGAATTATGGAAACATTTTTTGTTAAAAATTCCTTTTTTTCAGAACTCAAAATGGAAAAGCAGTTTTTGAAGTCTGTATTAGGATTGCGTGACACTATTTCACCTCTGGGAGAAAACATACAATACACAGATCGTCCTTGCTATTGTTTTTGTCAAGTGGTTTTACTGTATTTCCTGCAATAAGTAAGAATTGTCTCACTAGAAACCAAATATTTAAAGTGTTTTTTTCTGACATATCCTGCTTTTGTGCCATAATAACAAACTGAAATTAAACTCACTTTGTATATGCAAACAAATGAAACAAAGATATGTTTATAGGTGAGAGCTTAGAAGACATTATAAATAACATACTTCGATAAATCCTCAGAATACTTCGTAAAAAGGGAAGCCTGATAAATCTTACCTGGTATTCATTCTTACTTAAATTGTTATAATAATAGATTCTAAGTCAAAAGTTTAAAAATCTTAGGAAGCTGTTGGATAACTATCAAAACCATTAAGCATAGTGGGAGAACATTTAGAATTTAAGAACCAAAAGGAACACCTACACCAGCAGAGGGGAAAAGTTGCAACACTTTATCACAAGGTTCGATAGAAGTAATAAAAAAAAAAAATTAAGCAGGAGCAACGTTGTCATTCTACTGTAGTACAACTCATGAATGCTATGGCTATGAGCTAGAGCAGTTAACGCACACTGCTTGTCTTTGAAAAAAGCCAAGTGTATTGGTTTAGTTTTTAATAAAAGGTTTAACAATTCCTCTTTCTAAAAGTAGCAGATAATCACATAGTAAAGTTTAGTCTATCAGCGAAGCTGCTGAAACCAAGACACTATTCACGCGGTAACAAACTCTTCAATATAGTCCATCATCCACACAGATTTGGTTTTAACCTGTATCTCACTAGCTAAGGGACAAAATGTTGGACTACTACTTTTCATGAAGAACAATCTGAACTCTCATGACACTTACTTGTTCAAAACAAAACCTGTGGAAAGGGATTTTGGAACAAAAGGTTGGATGAAGAAATGACAGAAGAGGTATTCACACGTGCACTCACAGAAGTACTTTTCCATAAATAGTAAATACACAAATTCCTCCTGCACCTGCACAAAATAAAATAGCTGCCATTCCTTGGTATCAAAATCCTGCTTCTTGTAAATTACATTGGCTTACTTGTCAGAGGAACTCAAAGTATGATGCTCACATGGTTACAGTTAGTATGGACTTTAAATAAAAGGTGCAAATAAAACCTTGAATGAAACAGTCTTGGTAATGTAATCATGAAGCAAAAAAGTGCTCAGAGTATGAAATGTGCAATCACAATTTACAATTGACCAAATAATTCCATTTTTTTCCTTCTGTGCTTCTCGGGTAGATTCACACAAAAGAAGTCCAGGAAAGGGAAACATGTATGTTCTGCAATTAAAGAAAAGAAAAGCCTTATCCTTTTAAACTCTGTGGGACAAAAAGGTGCAATGAATGTATCTAAAAATATTAATCTGAAAGTCAAGCAGGGATAGCAAGGCCATGTTGGATCACATACATCCTAGATACTTTAAAATATTCAGAGACTAAAATTTAGAATTAAAAAAAAATCCTAATTCTCACAGAGCTGGAAATTCACATGGCAAATCGCACCACCTCAAACCTGCCTCTTCTTTATGGGACAAATCTTGGAAGTGACAAATGTCAGAGAACAAAGAAAAATGCTTTCAGAAAAGCCCCTATTTTATAATCCTCCCCACTCCCTTCACACAGGGACACATTATTTTCCTCCTACATCATGGCACGTGAAGGACCACCCAGAACATGAGGACTCTCCCATGCATATGGAGGGTCCCGGAGGATGCTGATAAGCGGGCTGCAGAGAAGAAAGACTACCTGAAGTGTACCTCCCATATAGCAGTTCCTGGCTGGTTGCACCCAGAAAGGAAAAACACGTTCCTGCCCCTCTCTGGCTGCCAAAAGGGAGGCTCATGCTTTTTCTTTTGCATTCCTCAGCCAGCTGATGATGGCAGTATTTCACCATCCCCTCTCTGTGTCTCCCACCACTTCCTCACACTAACAAATACACTGTTGGAGAATTTTCTCACAGTGCTTCCTCACAAACAGCTTTTTTTGAGAGATGACAGCAGTAATGGACTATGGCAACAGAGAAAAATCAGAACGTTCAGAATTCATTTGCCTCCCCTTGGCTTATGGGCTTTATTTTATGAGATGGTCGTTTGCTTTCATGTTGGATTCCTACCTTCAGTATAACTCTCTCGAAACGTGTTGGGAGGGAAAACAGAAAAATTAACCCCATCCAGCTAGCAGACATTTCAAAGAAATCACATTTTGTTACCTGCATGCAAAGAATTGCTAAAATTGATTAAGATACATCACTAAACAATTTACACACTATTTAAAAGCTACTGTCTTTAGACAAGCTACTAAAAACCCTGCAAGTCTGTAGACTATGCTGGGACAGGGATCAACTATGTTGTTACTAATCTATTTCTACACAACAGCTGTTCTGAATATAGTTTGCTTTTCTACTTCAGTACCGCACAGGACACAGTCTGCTAAAACTGTCAACTTGCCAAGACGACAGAATTTTACCTTTACCTTGCACTTGCAGAAGTTGCTCTACATTGCAGCATATTAAAGTCTGAGCTGCTTTGCAGTAAGCATACTGAAGATAACTGTTGATAAACATGAAGTAAAAGTATATGTTTTCAGCTGAAAATCTATATGAAAGGACTGTATGCAGCATCAGATATATATTGGGTTAAAAATAAGACAGTGTCCCAAAAAATCACCAAGTAGAATCAAAAATTGGCTGAAGTTTGATGAGATTGCCAATGAGGCAAAACAATAAAATTGACAGAATAAACAGGAACACGTTTTCCAGTCCTTTTGTTTTTTCTATAGTAATTTTCCATAGGAGGAGAACAAATAGGCTGAAAACAAATAATTATTTCAAGCAATATGGAAAGCATCCAATGAGTAGAGAGCAAAAAAATCCCATGAATTTTAAAATCCTGGCTTCAAACCCCGTATTGCTCCCCATGTCCTGGGAAGCCCATTTGAAATGGCAGGAACCAGAGCCTCTGGACAGAAAGATGCTCTTGTCTTGGACTGTGTATTCGGACTGTGGAAAAAGATCCAATGCCTGAAAGGCACAACTGAAGGAAGACATGAGCCTATCTGGTATTAAATGGGGGCTACAAAGTAGAACTTCTACCTAGAAATGGTTGCTGTAAGTTGATTAGGAGTCACTAAAGTTGCAATTTTATACTTGTTTTTTCCCCCCTGCTGCCCATGTAGACTGGATCCACACCGTGAATTTTTACAGAAGAAAAAATTCAGTTTCTAACCAGAGGCAGACCTAGTAGGGCAGACACCCTCAACCCTGTCTGACCTAACTGGTGAAGCAACCAGGTGCTACAACTGGGTGTTGTACTCGACAAGTAAACGAGACACATGTGGGCATTCTGAAAGTGAAGAAGATGAACATCATCAGCCTACCGCACAGACTCTGACCTGACTTGTTGTTGTTGTTGTTAATAGTGAAAGGGTGGGGATTTACAGTCCCGAGAAATTACAGACCAAGAGCGCCTGAGTGACAACACTAATCCATTAAACCAGAAAAAAAGAAACAGAACAACAAAAAGGAAAACAGCAATAGTGGCAAACCACTATAAAACATACCTTCATACATTTCAACTTAGTCCCACACCTTAATTTCATTCACGGATCATTGATTTTTTGTACAACTTTATTCATCTTGTGTTGATTTGGGTGCCTAGCACCTCTGCTGTAAAAATAAAAAGAAAAATTAAAAAGAAAAAGAAACTAAACCAATCTGGGGAGTTGTAAGGAAATGTCCAATTTGTTATAGCTACTCAGGGAGAAGATTTTTTGTTATTACAACTACAATCAACTAAACCTTTCATTCAAGTTTCGTGTTAGGTATAAACCCTTAATAAACCAGCTCTTTTAAAGAGTAAGAGACAGCAAATTAGCTGCTCCTGCCAAACATATATCACATCTTAACTAGTGAAACTTTGATTTTGCTCAGAACATCCCATCACCATTACCATTATGTTTTAAACTGACTGCCTTTTGACTTTATTAGCATTTAATAGTGCTTCCAATTTATCCTTTCTTCACCTATTTACAAGAGCCCCAAATGGATCGTCTTTGCTGGGAACAAGTCATTCACAGTCACAGAAAGCCTCCCTCTGTTTCCAACTCTAACACCAAAAAGTCCTCAACTTCAAGGCCCTGCCCCAAAGCTATATACACTTCACCCTAGATATACTTGTTTTCATCCCTTCTTAGATGACCACATTTTTTCCTTACTCTCTGCTTTCCTCTTTCAAGCTCTTACTTTGTCACATCCTTCTCCCCCTACGCGGGAGAAGACGGCGAGACTGTTGCGTGGCATTCTCCTTTTTGTCTCTCACGAGCTTGTAAAAACTTTTCAAGAGAGCATCTGCTCAGGTATCCTCATTCTGCCTACTAACAACATCTCACAATCTCGCCTTCCGTCTTCTCGCCTCCTCTCTGCAGCGCTGATCATGCAGACGCACAAGCTGCAGATGTGATGCTCCCTCCCCTCCCAGCTCGTCACCACTGCAGGGCTTTGCTACCACCGAGGCACCGAGTCACCCGCTGGGCAAGGGCCTTGTCCTGTGAACTCTTTGGAAATAACAGCATTCCTTGCATCTTGGCTACAACGCAATTTTTCAGCAGCACAGAGCATAACCTCTGTTAGCAGTAGATACACATTTGAAGACGTTCTGGTCTGAAGACTAAAATTCCTGTACAAGCTTCTCAATCATCCAAATGACAGTGCCTGTCAGTTTAATGACTATTTCTAAACCTATCAGTTTGTTAAAACAGATTATTATTTAATTCATATTGCATAGGTTTTAGCAGAAAAAATTACGTTAAGTATTTTTTTTCTCAGTAAGAGTTTGTTTATGTATATATACGTACATGTGTGTATGTATATAAATATACAATATATTAACTTATATGATCTTTATTCAAAGGCAGTTAATTGGGTTTGTTCATCCCTTGAGTGTGTATATCCTCCTAAAGCTTTAAAATAAAGATTTTAATGTATTTTTTTCTGTAACTACACTTCAGGAACACTTTGCAATACTGTGAAAGAAACTCTGCAGCCAACCCAGTGGCATGCAGTAGCAGTTCATAATCCAAACAACCTGTTCAGCTTTGCATACCATCAATTACTTAAACTGCTCACTGAACACATACGTAGTGAAAGAAAAGTTGCCTGCATGAAGGTCGTAAACCATTTGAACACTGAAAGATTTTACAATTACTTGTGTTGGATAGATGTCCAAGGAGTTCAGCTCTTCTACAGGGCTAGAATTCACCTAGCTAAAAAATGAACATTAATGAGCTGTCTAATAACACGTGGCAATACTGCAACATTTTGCAAAGAGATTTATGTAGGCTGACCACAAAAAACCCAAAAGCTAGGCAAAAGCTGTCGAGTAGATTAACATGGGATCTCTTTGGGTCATTAGTTGCGAGGACCACAACTTGGTATCTTTTATAGAGACAGCATCTCAACAGGCACTACCCCAAGAGCTCCACTCTTCCCTACTGTCTGGAGGCATTCACTGAGTGTGGATTCAGGAAAGTGAGACCTGCACGAGGTATTGCCAAGATAATTTCTTTCAAACACCTAAGATCTTCCGTAAGTCTCCCATCCAAATAATGTTGAGAACTAACCACATTTAACTGATTAAATCTGAAAGATTTTGAATGCAGAACATGGCTGCAGGCATTCAAGGAGAAATTCTAAGAAAACACACATTACCGTGTTGAAAGCATTTTTATTGCTGGGCAATTTCATCGTCTAGAGAACATTACGGTATTAATGCGTATTAAATTATTAAACATTAAAAATGCTTTCTATAAGCTATTCCTTCCCTCAGTTTAGACAAAACCTTGAAGAGATGTGCCCCATGATGATCACATTATTCAGTTTTTGGAAATTCGTGACAAAGAATGCTACATATCCTGAATATTTAATACTGAAGAATTTTTGATAATGAGTGAACAGAAAGGGTGTGTATAAACAATGTGGCCTCATGAGTTCAGCAACAGTTTGTATGACTTTGTGCAAAAGAACAATTGTACTGAAGATAAGCCAATAATTAAAAAAATACTCAGACATAGAGGCGTACAGGAAGCCCTGAGAAAGCTTGAGTTTATCTTAAAATATGGCCAGTGTCAAAGCAGCACTTCAGGCAACGGTACTCAGCTGCTCAGCACTACAGGGTAACAGGGAAGAAGGAAGAGCGCTACCTTCAATGCCTTCACCACTGTGTGAGGAACACAAATCCGGTGACTCAAGCTCTTCCGTGCCAGGATGGACTGCACCGCAGATCAACACAGCAGTAACCTATTCCCCACCCAGCCCCAGAAAATTATGCCCCAGTTGTCACCTTCCTACAACAGCAAAACTAAAAACCCTTTAAAAAAATTGTAAGACTTTCTCCAGAAACATAAGAATATAGAAGCCATATTCTTAGAAAAATGTGGATATTGATTAAAAAAAAAACTTTTTCAACCAAAGATTTGATGAAGAGAATGTAGCTGAGAAGTGTCTATGCACATATTTCTTGATTTAAGCAAGAGGAGGAAAACAGAGCTACTTTTCTGGGACTTCAGGAAAACAAAGTTCAAAAATGACTAGAAAAAATGCACTTCCTCCTCAGTAACCTCCGGAAGATATTAATGTTTCATGCACTGAAAATGACATCTCCCCTGTCTAGGTAGGTTCAAACCACCGAATGAAACTTTAAGAGCCCACATCACTCCTTTAATATGTTTGCTGTGCATATGTGTTTCATTAATAAGATTTTTTTCTTTTTAGAGACAGATTGTAGCTTTTATCAAAACAGTTTCATTCCCACAGTAACACGGAGCAATTCTTTATGGTTCTACAGGCTTTCATGTCACTTGAAAAGCAGAGACAAGAGGCAGGGCAAAAATTTTACTGCAAACGAGACAAGGTGGCAACAGAACACGAAGGGCGAAGCCACAGAAAGGGACAGAAGACGGAGGGAGTGTGAGCCCTGAGCCAGGAGGCAATTTCATGGCAGAAGATAAGTCACTATATTCAGTATGTGACATACATGTAATCGAACTTTAAATTGAAGAGACTTCCCATGAAGTAGGCTAAAAGAGATCAGACGCAGGCATGAACACGGTTCTCTCCCTGTATACAGACAGCACGTGGAGTAAGATAGGAGAGGAGACAAACATCCCCTGGTGAGGACTGACTGCACTTAAAAACCACCCGATTTTGTGTTAGCCAAAAGCAAAACACAAAAAAAACACTACAGCCTATGCCAAACTCAAGGGCTGCATCTCTCCTGCAAGCCAAAGGTGTCCCGTTACAGCTATAAGAAAAGGATATAAAAAGATAGGGCTTTTGATCCCAGCAAAGAGAAAAGGTGGACTGATTCTAGCTCAGCTTACACCACCTGTTATGGACAGTAGCTTTAGCGCCTGCATGCACTAAGCCCCCCAGAGCTTCCTCAAGAGTTTTATGGCTCTTCTCATCATTCGAATGCCAAAAGGGCATCGAAAACAGATTTTTTCATAGCTAAGGATGTAGCAATATGTAACACAGGTCTCTGCAAGGAGACTTCAGAGGCAGCTTTAGGTCTACAACTTGCATTACTTTATTTACTTAGAAAAAGTAGAGTTCTGCAGAAGCTGACATCTCTCTTCCAAGAAAGCTCCCAGAGCTGGCAGGGGCAGACTGCTTGTACGCTGCGAAGACGGAGCTGTTCGTTTCATATTAGTTGCAGGTCTGGTGCCAACCTCAAGACACAGGCATGATCTAAACTCCTTAACGAATATAGGTACATGTGAAATTTAACACACATATATTTACTACTTACTACTGAAGTTGAAAAGCTCTGAAGAAGCATTAATGCTGGAAATAATCCTTGTGTTTGTAGGAATTACATTTTAAAAAACATAAAGAAAGAGGTAAATTTAAATAAATGCAACAATGGACTTTTTCCTGAGGTGAAACCTGATGTATCTGAATGACTCTCCCTCTTTCCATGAGTATTCCTCCTGTCCCAGATTACACCACCTATAAAATGGTATGTAATTTATTTGCACTTCAAAAAAAGTCCACACTAGAGACAAAGATTAATATATTTCACATACCCATATATTAGTATTTTTATTAAATACACATTTAAATGAATTTAATGAAACTAATTTAAAAGTCTGTTGCTAAACTTGAAAGGGGGCATTTATATTACACTTGCATCATTTTTTAAACAGTAACTCATCCATTGTCAGCTGAAAAATGATCCATACTACCATATAAACAATTATGTTTGACTTTACTGAAGTTTAAAAAAAGAAAAAAAAAAAAAATTCTGCTTTTGGTGTACAGGCCTCAGCACTGATCCAAAGACTACTTGAATATAATGGAAACCCCTGCCTGCTCTTCTGCTTAGTTTCATTTAGCTGAAAAAGATCACCGTTTATACAACCCAAACCATTACCGCTCACAAAACCAAATTTTCCCAGACCCAGAAGCTAAGACTGTCCCTCTCAAACCACCAAACATTTAAGTCAGTAGCTCTGCTCTCTGAGAAGAACAGGGAAGGGAAAGTGAAAAAAAGACAAGGATTCATCACAATAAAAGAGCAAAACTACCACATAAACCCAAAGCACTCTTCCCTCCCTGTGCAGATCCACTCCCGTGCAGACCAGAGCAGCGAGAGTACACCTTCCCTGTTGACCACTGGATGAACCTATTGGTATGTGGAAGCCAGGAGACCGAGCAATCACCTACTGTTTTAAATAAAATATAGGGAAGAGGTTTCCAAGAAAGCAAAAATGCGTTCACATCCTCAAAGTGACGCTTAATTTGAGGATTAACATTCAAACATGTCAGATCCAACACCAATGGCACACCAACAACTTACCTACATGCCAAGTCTGACTCAGTATTAAATAAAAGCTGCTTAAATACCTTCTCAAGCAACACATAGTTGAGGATGACAGATCCTTAGTACTACAGTGAAAAAGCTAAAACTCCTTAGAAAAACAAGTTTTGTTTAGTTTCTCCCATTTGTAATCAAAAAGTTTCCTACTACTAAACAGGTAGCTTTTGCTATAATGCTCGTTTACTATGAGCTAGAACCAAAGTCATCTGAGAAGCGTTCTGCACTCACTAGCATGCACCAGCGGGTAACAACCTTCTCAGAGCAGTGCTCACACATTTCTCCTCGCTCCTCCTCCTTTCCTGAATCCTCCAAGCCTTTCACTGCCTCCTCATAGCCAAATTCTGCTCTTCACAAGGGGGAACCAGGGCAAAAGACTCATGCATACAGAACTGCCCACAAGGCTTCCAGCTACCAGCAAGCAAGCCCTAGTCCGCAAGTTCTGGTATTGCGTGCCGGACGACCTCTGCAATTAAAGTTAAATCATGCTTAGGACAGCACAGTTTTCCGATAGCAACAGGATTAAACATGTGACTACTATACTAGCAAATTTTAACACACGTGAAATATTCTTCTAGTCAGAAGCTCAATAGGTGAAAATGGCCGAAGATGACACTGACCTAGTAGTACTAACCAATTGCAAAATGATGATGAATTTACAGTGTGATGAAGCCTTACAACCAGTAAATGTAATCCTGAGCTGCAGCTGTGAAGCTGAACATTGAGTGCCACAGTAGAAGTTACAGATGAGTTCCCATACGTAGTACCATACCTAACCCTAATGACACATTTGAAAAAAAAGAGACTGAGGCAAGTGAAAGGAAGGGTGATTAAGAGAACGAGAGGAACAGAAAGCATGGATTCTTGTACCTCACCAAATAAAAGCTCTGTAGCATTTATCAATATGGATGGGTAAGTGCAAGGGATGAAACAAGAGCTTTCTAAAGTAAATAATAACAACTCATAGAAGAACAAATGGCTGCATATTTGCCTCAAAGAAGTTAAAAGCTTAAGTAAAGAAGCTACTTATGGCAGCAATTGCATATTTATAACAGTATTCCAGTGGCACAGCACAGGTAAAATGGAAAACCCCATTATTTTAGATGGAGCTCAATACATTTACAAAAAGGAGCGATGGGAAGTTTGGAAGGTATCTTAAATACCTCCTTAGACTGTGTGAATGAATGCAAATATCAATCTCTTAAATACAATAGTGTTGCTGTTTTATTATCTGTACTGATGAACAGATGCCAAAAACTCTACTGGACATCTCTCATTGATCCCCAGTGAACAAAGAATAATAAGTATACTATAAAACACATACAAATTTTCTTGAAACTGTTTAAAAAAAAATAGAGCAACACTGTGTGATTCTGTCCTTGTACTAGTCATTAAAGCCCCTCTTCCCATATAACTGAAATACTTAATCCAGCAACTATTTATGTTACCTACCTACGTGATCATAATGGATGTGATAAGGACGAAAAGTTACTTCATTTGTACAAGGTAGTATCTAGTCTGCAGAGAAAGACTTATTTTGACCAAGGTGATCGGAAACAACTAAATAAAAATCTACAAGAATAGCACAAATCCCTTCCTCCCCCAATCCAGGGCATCGCATTTTATCTTCTTTCAAGTTTGAAAGAACACAGAGAGCACCTACACTGAAGGCAACATGGATATTAAAACTGGTGAAAACCAGTTTGTTTTCACTGGCCACTCCACAGATTTAAGGCAGAACCTCTAAACAAATCTTTTCAACGTCCATTTCCAAGGAAAACAGTAGGTCTCCAAATGACATTTAGGAATGGAAAATTAACAGTCATTTACTAAAATTATGAGTTTAATACTAAAGCAAACATTCCGATTAGCAACAGCAAAGTTCTTTTAAATTGAGATGAACAGGAAGCTCCTGCAGT
>NW_009189252.1:0-12442 GCF_000690835.1 Fulmarus glacialis | reverse complement strand
CAGGAATGCTACTACTGAAGTGTATTTTCAGGCACTAAAGTAAGTATCACCAATGTTCAGAAATACGAAAAATTTGAGGGCTCCTATTTAATCAAGTCAATAACTAACCTACATTCTGGAACGTATTTTAACACAGTTGTTCTGAGGGCCTCAGTTAGATTTTTCCCCTTCTGAACTAATGAACTTTTATCAGCGTTTTATCAATAGCATACACAGCTAATGGAAATCCTATTCAGATCAATGTGGGAGAGTAAGTGCTTTCACATTCCTCAATGCACTAGTAAAAGTCACTCAGTAGGTGAATACTATAGAAGGTAACTGGCACGTTTAATAGAAACAAACCAACATTATAACACTGGATTCTCACATGGGGGTGAGGTTCCTACAAAGCCAGACAGGTCTAGGCACAACAATTGTTACCGCAATCATCAGTCTCCAGAAGCAGCTGGTAACAAGGTAAATGACGTAAATTTAATGGTCTTTATGATTATCTACATCAGTAACAAGTGGAGCAAAAAGGCAAAGGCAATACATGGCATATTTCTTAAAAATATACACACAAACACACACATATGTACACATCCATACACAGATACACACAGAGAACATTGGCACCATATCCTTTTTAAGGCAAAAACTCACGAAAGAAGTCTTACTTTTGAGGATGCAACTCCCCGTCATGAGCAGCTGATTTGGAGTAGCAGTTTTCTAACATGCCAGACTCAACGAAGGCATGTCCGTCTGTTATTCCAACCTTCTTCCAGCATTTCCCCCTCCTGCTTCTAGCAGCTATGTGCAGCTAAAATAATAAAGCCACTGCTGTTCAAAACATTTTTCCAGTGATGAGTTAGGAAGCTCAGGCTGGGCTGGGATAGTTGATAAGCATACTGAGGAAAGAAGACCAGCCCTTATTCATTCCAGGCTCTCTGCCCCACAAAGGCCATACGTCTCTTACATCCTTCTCCCATGACAGAGCTGTCACCTTCAAGCATACATGCCAACAGCACTGCGTGGACAGGAATTTAAGAACAGAGTCGGAAGGTAGGTTTATTCTTGGGTTCAGCACAGGAAAAATTAAGGCTAACACATTTGGAAGAGGTGAACGAGCACCAACTTACCATGGCCAGGATGGAACAATAATCAATTTTTGCAAAGATGTAAGAGACACGCTCTACAACTCTAAGCAAATCTTAAGCATCAAATGCCACAAAAGAAATATATATACACTTGCATGACCCTCTTGGATACACTAATACTACATTTCCCAAAATTACCACAGCCAAATATTAAGAAAAAATACTTTTTACTGTTTGACAATATTTTCTATTACAGTCAACTACCCTCCATTACGTGCAATTATTTCCCCCTACCACATGAAGAAAAGTATCTTCAATCACAAAAATTTAGAGTCGAAAAAAACAAGAATCCAAAATACTAGCGCCTGCTTTCATTTGTTCTAGCAGGATAGATTTATACCTAACAAATCATTTTAAAACAATTAAAAATATCAATAACAATAACATCAATAACAAAACTATTTCATTTGCCGAATTAAGCACTTTCCTAAAAGCTTTGTCATCAGCTACATCTGCTCTAGTTAAATTCCCTGACTTCTGGAACTAAGACTCATGCACTTCAGAAAGTTTTGCCCAAAATTGATAAAAAGTGACAGAAAAAGTCACTGTGTTTTATCATTATCCACAACAGGAAGCTGTGCAATTCTGGCAGGGTAAGACAGTCCCCTTTGGTGATAAAAAGTTATTATCATAAATAGGTGTGCTACAGTCTGTAGCTGGAAAGAAAAAGATTTCAAGGAAAATGGAAAGCCGAAAAGCTACGTTAAATTGAAGCTGGAAGCCAAAATACACGTATGTACAGAACAGAAGGGTACAGATATAACTATGAAGAGAAACAAAAAACAAGCTGAAAGCTAAATTCTTAAGCTCTGCACGAAAGAGACTGCAATAAATACCTAGAAGCACAGTTTAAAAGCTCCAAAGGACCTTCACTTACGCCTCTGCGAGCTTGGTTATCAACTGGGCACAAGCTTTAAATATATGCATATGTATGTACAAATGCCGATTTCCGTGCACACAGATTTACAGCGTATGCCTCATGTAGTAGTTAAGGCCACATATACTTCCACTGCATTGTGGCCATGTATACAACTAAAGAAATGCTGCACTTCATTAGCTTCCAGTATCTGCTTCCACGCCATGAGGAGCTCGTTCATACATGCCGCACTCAGAAACAGCCCCATGAACAAATACCTCCCTGATACCAGCAAATGCAGAGTCAAAAGGAGCATTGTCCCTGGTGATCAAATTATCGTCCTTCAGATGTTAATTTGCCCTTGAATGGTTGTAGAAAAATAATACTAAAGAAACAAAAAGCAAAAATTTTAGGGACTCAAATCCACTTTAAAGCAATCTTAAAAATACAAAATCCTTCAAAGTATGAAGTGCACAAAAAACCAAGGCACAAAATTACAATCCTAGTTGAAAATTATTAAAAGGAATACTTCCAAGTTTCTAAATAAAATATTTTATCACAAACTAAAAATGAAAAAAACAAAAATAAACAAACAAACAAGCTGGCCAGTCAGTACCTCAGGTTTTAATCTTCAGTATTCTAACTGCCCGGTTAAACCAGCATATTCCAGAAGAGACTTATTTTAGTCCCTCTTTTTGATTTTTAAATGTTCACAAAGGTTAGTTTACTAAAGGTAAAACTTCAGCCAATGTGGAAAATGACTGTGGAAAATGTGTCTCAAAAGCACTAAATAAAAAATGAATGAAAAGGTAACCTTCCCTTTCCTAGGTTCGTTTCAAGACTAAATCATACATAAAGCAGCATTCAAAAAGCCTGTATCAGTTACCAGGCTGCTTGTCCTCCTCCAGAATTTCCTAAAATTGTACCTCTAGTTTAAGATGCTCTTTGTTTCCTAAACTATATGTATGCTTTAAAAGAATTCTTAAAAGCAGGCCAAAAATCTTTTGATACCCAGGAAGCCAAAAATATTGCAGCCAGGGTGGAACTACACATTTACTTGCTGCCCAGTACCAAATATGTACTAAAGAGTAACCAACCTGTGCACTAATCTTGAGCTTAAATCATTAGCCAGCACTGGTCAGATGGAATAAACTCCTCAAAGCATAGCAGTTCTTGCTACACTTACAATAATACATGTATTCTTTGAGTATTTCATGTTATATAATGAAATCAAATAACTAAATAAAAGCATATTTTAGAGACTATGTCACATATACTGACAATGACTGAATACATACCTTCTCACATAAGAATAGAAAATAGGTGGAAACCAGTTTGGTAATGAGAACCACAGAATAAATAAAGTCTGAAGACCTAGAATGATCCAGCTACACTTCGTACCTATTTGTCTACTTCCAGAAAACTCCGAAGAAACATACAGAACTGGAAGAATAGCTTGAAAGCTTATTCTTCCAAAAAAAGAAACATACCCTGTTTTTGATACCTAATGAAATACCAGAGTAAACTTAAGTACGTTTAGTTAGCGCTTATTTCAAATAATTTCTGTAACTCTCCTTGTTTACAGCTTCCAGCTTCTCTCTTTGTGAGCATTTTCTATTTCAGTAGAAGCTTGTCTTTTGAGTTTATCAAAAGACGTGAAGTTGGAAAGTGAAAGTCAGGAAAAAAGTTGTCTCTGGGAGATTTTCTAAGTCGGGACAAGAAGAGAAAAAGAACAGTCCAGAAAAAGTAACAAAACCCATCAGCTCTGGGGGCTGGGAGGGAGCAGGAGGAAACAACCTGTGGACTATCAGTGTCTTTGAGAAGACTATGCGTACTTTGAGCAACCCTACACTATTTGATTTACCTGGTAATCTGCAACAAACACAGTTCATCTTCAAAAAGGCTCAAGCAGGACCATTTAACAAAATGCTTTGTCAAAGTATGACCAATAACCATGATCAGATCTGTACGCATGAAAGGGAAATTTATTTCAGGACACCTAGAAAGACAAAATTTTGAAAATAAAGATAATTCTGGGAATATTTGTAGAAACTAATGCTTCCCATGGGGTTTGGTTTACTTGATTTTAAGGTAAGGTACAGAAAACTGTTTCAGGGTAAGAAGTAAAAACATCAGGTTTCACTGTGCTTTGTTTCAGAGATTCACTTAAAGCACTGAATCCACTGTTGACCCTAAAGCAGACAAGTTCTTCATCTGTAAGTCTGTTTAAAAATCAAGCTTATTCCTTGTATAATGTGACAGGCATTGTCAAGAGTGATGATGTGATGTGTTTAAATGGGATGACTCTTGCAATAGTTGTGCCACAATTGTGTCGTCTCACGTCGAACACTACTTTTAAACACACTTGAACAGCTAGCCTTCTGCACCAGACTTCTATGGAAATACCGCCTCCAATATCCCAATTGCACAAAAGTCTTGAGAAAACACTTCCAATAAAATGACAGCAAACATGAGAAAAAAGCTGAACATGTTTAAATTTCCATATAGGTTGAGAGATGGTTCAGGATACCCATATGCAGAACTAAAGACACATTTTTAATCATTTAAGAACTTTTCCTAATGTTTTTCTTTCGCTTGTCAGTGGGATGCTTTGGTAATTCAAATAAGAGCTTATTCTTAACGAGGAAAACCTTTCAAATATTTGCTTTGAGAACGTACAAACATTCAAAACAGACTAGAACGCTGTTAGCTAGCCCACATAGTCCTGCACATAAATAGCTGCTGGCGTCTTAGAAGAAAGCACATTACGAGGAAGGAGTATCCACCCTTTTTTCACATCACGGACATGAAAACACACCCCCAGAGTCCTGCAGCACCTTGGTAACTCAGCGCTCAGAGTAAGAATTACACAGCTGTCAAGTTCCAAAAAGGCACAAGCAGTATTTCTTCTTGGTGCACAGCAGGAAAGACAGGACACCCAATCTGCACACAAGCCCGAACCCTATGAAAAGCTAACTCTCAACCAGGCTGAGAAACAGCCCGCTTAGCTCTCGGCTCCACAGCTAAGATCCCATCATACAGTGGACCACAGCCGTGGGCTTGTGTGTGCTGGTGCACACCTCCACAGTAGCTGTGGGAATACCATTTGAATCCTTCACAATGAAGACCCCCAAAAAAGGTATCTCCAACTCTTGCAGTCCTGCTGAGCCACATGTGGAAGCACTTAAGACCCTCAGTAACACGCAAGTACAAGGGATAACTCTGTTTTCTCACTGTAAACTTCCTCAACTCCCAGCCAAGATGATCTTGCAGGATCAAGAAGGGGCAGGAAGAGAGGGAGTCCCCAGGGTATGTGAACCCAAGGGAGGCAGCACCCCCAGGCAGTCTCCCCAAATTCCCCAGGTAAAAGAACAAATGAATGACAGGAGATTATTTTGCGAAGCCAGAGAAAGAGCACAGCACAACAGGGTCAGATGAGGACCAGAGAGTAATGACTCAATTTTAGCACCACGGTTACTGCAATAGGATATGCATTTAATGATTTGCATTTTACTCGGTACCATGTACACACAGAAACACTATACTACAATGGTATGGAAATATAACTCACTTTTCTAACCAGGTGAGAATCACATTAGTAAAGAAGCTTGATAACTACCTTTAACATTGCCGTAATCAGATAGCTGTTAGTAACAAATAGGTAAGAGAGCACATACACAATCCTGTATCAGGAACTGGCCGTTTACGCAAACAGTTCTGAGGCCTCTGTGATCATCCTGTTCCTCTCCATAGACCCTCAGAGACCCCTGCTGCAATCTTAATTATCCACTCTTCCATGCATTTCTATTCTAGTTCACCGATAGCTCGCTCTGTGCTTTTTTAAGATGATGGCTGCATTTATGTAACTACCTAATGAAGCTGCCCAAAACCAACAGCTTATGGGAGGCTGGGTACTGCTGATTTAAGATTGACCATTCCAGTACCCAAATGAGCAAACTACCGTCTTATCATCATCAACGGCAAATACACCTCTAATGCTTCTGTTTGGTATAGTGTTCAACTCAAAGCTGAGTTGTGATCCACCAACAACTTTGCCAAAGAGGGAGACAAAGCCTTGAATGAAAAATTAAAATACATCAGGAAGGAAAACTGACATTGAAAAGGAAAAGGTAAAAGTATTTTTAGAGGAAGCCAGAAGATGGCTTACAAAGGTTCCAGCACCTCCAGAGGCAGTCACAATACCAATGCACTGCAAAGGGAACCTTTTTGAGCATGCAGTTTGATCCAAATAGGCATTTTCCCAGGATATTTACTGTAATATTTACTGTGACTACTGGGAATCAACAACAAACAGGATATTAGAGAGCTGAATTATTAAAAAAAAATGTTAATAGTAATGAGACCGTATTCTATGGTTGTCATAGAACTTTGTAAAAGGAAAAAAGTAATAGGAAAACAGATACAATCATTAACTGCCTGTATGTACAAAGTACAATATTTTCTTTCAATATCAACATATGCATTACCAAAATATCAAAAGTATATGGGGTGTTAGGTATGAATGTAGTTTTTTGTATGAATGTAGTTTTTAAGTTTAAAATGAATGTAGCAGGCGGACTTGATGATCCTTATGGGTCCCTTCTAACTTGAGATATTCTACGATTCTATGATATTTCTCCCACAGAAAGGGAAAAAAAGGCTAAAAAAGAAAAGCTTTACAAACTTAACATTAGAATAAATGTCCCAAATACACTCACGAATGCTCTTTAAATCTTTTTATGCTGCATTCGTCGTTTTTCATTTTCTGAAGAAAAACTTTCTCTGATAGTCAGTATTTATACCCTGACAATGTTTGATTTCTGCTTGAATTGTTATAGCCACTTAATTCATATCTTGCATTTTATTTTGTCCTTTTGTGGAACTACACTATTTGATCTGTTACACACTTAGGTTGCAAATTACAAAATAGTCTTCTGAAACCAGAAACACCGTTTAAAAAAAAAGGGGGGAGGAATGAAGCAATCAGCCTTTTTTTCCAAATGGCCCTCTATAACCAAGTCCCTCCTAAACAGCAAAGCAAGGAACAACACAGCATCTCAGTTTTTTAACTGTATTTTTGTTTCCAAAGAATAAAACAAGTATGAGTCACTAAAATCAAGCTAATCTCTTCATTCATTCAAAGAAAAACATTTCAAGCCTGCAAAATTAGTGGAAAAGAGAGTGCTAGCTTGAGATACGGATTCTGAAAGCACAAAAGCAAAAGGCCCTTTTTAATCTCTACTGTTACTGATTTGGGGAAGCAGAAGTTGCTAACGCCTAACAAAAACAAAAAGGCTTTTTACAGAGATATTTTAGACAAATTTGTCAGGTTTATTACACCTTTATCATTACAGTATCCTCAAAACTAGAGGATAAATTAAGATACAGTTGAAAAATAAATCAGAACAAGGATGGATCTTCTGTAGAAAGAAAATGATCCATCCAAAACACAACGCCTCTAGCAGATACTTCCTCATGCAGCAAGGAAATTACTAGATTTAGGCTGCCGTTCAACTGCTGCATCCAGCCAATTCGAATGTAAGCTGCTGCCAAGAAGGGCAGTTTGACACCCTCCCGCCCCTTCACTCCTGGCTGAACGTGACCACCTTTTCTTTCTTCTGATGTTCGAGCTCAGCAAAGGTTTGCTGTGAGTACTGATTCAGTTGAAGAAAACGCTTTAGGTCAGGGTCCGGTTTCAAGTGGATCCTGCCCCTGCTCCAGCTCACCTCAGGGCTGCATGAGTCCTGCAGAACGGGACAGCAACCGAAAGGAGCAACCACCATTCAGTGAAAGCCCGTATTTTTGTCGGCTTAGAGCAAATGTCAAATTGCAGCCTGAGGGCAGGTTTTTGTCTCCTCCATTCTGCATAAGTGCCCTAAAACCCCTGTTATTAGATTCACTCTCTCAGCAATCCGATGACTAATTCTTTATTTAAAGTGGAGGAGCTCCATCAGCAGACACAGAGAGAGACTCATCACCTCAGCCGTAAGTCATTTGATATGTGGGAGACCCAGCTTTTAGCCCTGGCTTCAAATCTGGCAGAACAAGAATTAAACTCTAGAAAGCCCCAAGAATAAGAGTGACTCACTGCAGACTTGTACACCTCTTCTTTTCTTTTTTGTTCTGAAAAATAAAAAATATTTAAAAAAAAAAAAAAGTCAAAGTTGTAACCCTCTCCTTGCCAGCAAGCATATCATGCATATAAGCTAGCACAGCTTACTAGCTAACTCTAAACGGCAGCAGCATAAACCCTGACAGGCAGTCGGTCTTACCTACGCCAGTTGAGCCACCCAGCAAAGATCAAGCATTTCAGGTTTTCTCTTGAACTCTTTGATTTCTTTCATCCTCACCAAAAAGAGGTTTCCGTTCCAGTTCTCAGAAAAGAAATCTAGTAAAAAATGATGGAATAGTGACTCAACTCTTCTAGAGCTTTTGTGCTTCTATGAACTTTAATGGAATCATTTCCAGTTTATATTAGTCTCCAGCAACACATACTAAATATAAATTATGCATCTTCCCAAAAGCAACCAAGTTCATAAAAAATCTTGCAGCACAGCAGGACTCTGTTTAATACTCACATAAAACAACAGAACTTCAGGACAAAAGCGCAACTGGCTATGCAGAAAGCCCTGGCCCCAATCTTAGGTTTTGCACACATATATCTGAGGGAATAATTCCCCTTCTAGCACACAAAGAGTGTTGCTGATCTAAGGCAGGAATGGAAAAGCACACAGCAAGACTTTCAGTGCCCTAGGAAAAAAGTCACCCTTGTCACTGACTAATTTACCAACCCACAACATGCCGATCTGTTCAGGTGCAGTATCAGACTGCTTGAAACAACCCGCTACACAACACAAACTATGCCAAAGCACGAATGCAACTTCTCTGTCTCTGGACACTCTATTTTGCTCCTTCCCTTCCACACAGATTTAATGCTGGGATAGCATCCTAAGCAGTTTTGTCTTAATCATCTGCATCTTCTGGAGCATCTCCTGTACCAGCAACAGTCAAAGATTCTTCTAACAGACAGAAATACTGGTCAGAAACGAGCAGCTGCTATTGCAATGCCTAACACATTTTTTTCTTTTTCTTTATTATACAGACCTAGGGCCTTCAAGAGCAATGGACAGTGAAGACTGGTGTCACTCTATTCCAGATCCCATAAAAACACGCGTTTTTTCCAAAAACTTTATGTTTTCAGGCTCCAATCCTACCATGAAAAGCTGAGCTTCTGGGCAGTCATACAACTCAGTCTCCAAAACTGAAGAAAGTAAACATATTTTTTCGCTCTATCCCACTTACGCTCAGTGCCTGGAGCCAAAATTTCCTGACATTCAACATCAAAATAAATTATAGCCATAGTGATAATGTTATCTTTTATCAGTCTTCTTCCCTTCCCCAGATTTCTTCCCAAGAAGACAAACCAGAAAAACAAAACCAAAACCCCTTCCAAGACACGACTGTCAAGGCAGAATCATAATTTTGCTGTCTGATACAGATCAGCAGGCATCACATGCCCGTAAGGATTTGAAAACGACCTTGTATAGACACAGCCCAAACATATCAGAGTGTAAGATTAAGCTGCCAACGTGGTGTGGGGTTTGGAAGTCTGATTAAGAACCACTAGTCCTACATTGATAGCCACCTGCACGATAAATGCCCTCCTTGCTCTAGCAGTGCAACGGGTGTATTATTTTACATTGGCGTTACAACATTTATTGAAGTAGTCTCTAAAAGCACCTTTCTGTTGTGAAGTAAAAGATAGGATTTCCACCTCTAAAATTTCTACCAACTACTTCTATAACTATAACTACTAGTTAGTACCAACTATTCAAAATTTACTTTCGTTCACCTGTTTACACGCACTGTAGCCTCCCAAACCCACTTTTAAAATGGTCACCTTTCCCCAGGCCATTCAGAAAAACGCTTATCCACAAAATTAATTATTTTCCCTGTCTTTTTCTCGTTAGTAGCACATAACCTCTTTCAGTGGCCCATTTAAATGATTTTTCCTGCTTAATGAGGGAGTGCCACAAGGATAAGCATATATTAATATTAAAGAACCGGTCAAAATAACTAAAATCATACTCATCATATTAGCTATCACCCTTTACCCTTCCTGGCAGTTGCACGCTTAGTCTATTTTTATCTACAAAGATTGTCTTGCCACTAACCATAATATTTCCAGAGAAATAGGCCTGAATTTTAGTTAATGGCATTGCAAACAAACTTTTTGAGTACTGCAACACATCTTTATTACTTTAGAAAATGCTACTACTGAACCAAGTCAGTTGCTTCTAAAGTGACTTCAGCATAGGAAGATTTGTCACACTGCGTGTGTCTTAATACATTTTAACACTGTTTTACTCTAAGAAAAACACTGTTAGAAGTGTATCATAGACACAGGCAGTGTAACAAATGTCATTTCTGTACAAGAAAAAAAAATCCAACCCCTACTTCTGCTTTTGCCAGTAATGAACTCCATTAAAATATATCTAAGTAATTAAGAAAATACAGGCAATTCTTCTTCAAATACCACAACATATTTTAAGACCCTGCCATGCAGAAAAAACAGATATGCCGCATGCTTATCCAAAAACAAGTTCTTAAAAAGATCCAACCTGAACAGCGTACATCAAATACAGCAGCATCCTGTCAAGGATTACATGTAGAAACCCTCAAAGTAATGCTTTAGCAACTTATAGCATAGCAATACTTATAACATGGCTGCAGTAATTGCCACCAATGAAAACTGAAAGACACAAGTAGAAATAAATATGCTTGCAGTAACATGCCGTGAATGTTTTCCTCTCTTTTTTCCTTACAGTCTGCAGTTAACATTCTGATGCATGCATTAAAACATAATTACGGTGGAAAGAGATTGCGGATACCGCTACTTGCATTGCAAGATGTAAAACTCTGTAAACAAACAGCACATTGCAATTTACACTGTCACTTACCTCATACGACCAAACACACTGAGTTCCTCCAAACCTTCGGACACACCTGCCCACCTCCACGTCCTCATGAGTGGTGTACATTTCTCGAAGGCATTCACCTATATGTGGCACCATCCTCCTGAGAACCTCCCGGCTGAAGATCATTCCCGGCCCTCCCATGCAGAAGTTCTCTCCAGGCTCCAGCCCGAGTTTTCCAAGTTCTTCAATATTACCCAGACCAGTCTGTCCCAAATACAGAGGTTTACTGCTGTTCAGTGAGCGAAGAAACTCCTCCAATTTTTCACCTGAAAAAGAGGAAAAATTACTGTTATTTCTCTGCCTAGTCTGCCCAGCCACATCTTTTCCTGTACCTCAAGCTTTTTTAAAAATATTACAGGCACCTGAGACTGTCACAGGAAATCATGTCCAATGCAGTATCCTATACCTAATTGAAAATATCCTTGGACAAGTTTACCTTTCACAGACTTCTTTTTTTTTAATTAATTAACATTACAATGTCATTTTCATAGAGCCAAAAGCCAGAATATGATAAAAACTTAATTTCACCAGTAAACCTTGTTCTGTTCAACCAATACTGATGGAAAGCACTCCCCTGCTAGTTTAAAACTCTCTCTAAAGCAGGGCAATTTACCAATATAGTTCCAGGCTGGGGAGGAAGGGGAGGGGAAATGCCAGGTATTATTTTGATAGGATTAGTTTTTGAAAAGACCAGAGCAAATCTAAATGAACCAAGATAAACATGTTTGATTACAGAGTAATTGTCAGAACAAGGTAGAACTCAGGCTCCTTCAAAAGTATCTCCAGTGCTGCTACAATGTTTACACATTTTTCCTTCAAACCCCTCACCTATTTTAAGAAATTGTGATTTTGTATTTACTTGAAATTAAAGGTTTCTGGACAGGTTTAAACTCGGAACCTTGGAACCAGTTAAAGACAGGTCCATTACAATTCCGAAATGAGCCCAAAGGAAACAGTGACAACTTTTACGTCTGCGACTGAATATATATACATATATACATGTGTATGTGAGCACGTATTTCACAGATGAATGACAGCTGACAAGCAAGCAGCCCATTAAACGACTCGGACAAAATCAAGTGACAAATAGGGAAGTATACAGCTACCTCCAGTTAGCTTCCAACAGCGTAAGCAACCACGCTCGCAACCTAGGCTGACGCTTACAACCTCGGCTTCTCTTTCTTTCCTAAGGGCCGGACGCTGCAGCAGCAAGCGCAGACCGAAAGGAAGCGGGCTGCGGAACACCATTTTCTAACGGTGCTGTAAAACTCGCACCGTATGGGGCCAGCACTTTTCAGAGACACAGCTGCGGAGGAGAGCGGCAGCTTCGCAAGGAGCCTTCAGAGGCTGCGTTTGCTCAGTCGAAGCCTCAGTAAGCCAGCGGAGAACTTTTGCAAGTGCTGAAAACACCACTTCCGAGGAGTACCGAATGGAAGCCTTCGCGATGAGCCGCAGCCGCGGCGGGGGCTGCC
>NW_009189251.1:0-8612 GCF_000690835.1 Fulmarus glacialis | reverse complement strand
AAGACTGAAGCCTGGGAAGACCACAATCCATGAAGTTGGATTTTGTGCTCAGATTTAACAATATGCTTTCAAATCTTTTTACATAAACATTAATTTAAAATAAAAATTAATTGAATTTTTAAATCTAAATTAATTTAAATTTAGATACCTGATAATTTGATAAAACTCCCTACCAAATTCTCACTGCAAGAAAATCCCTAAACCTCAACTTGCACGACCTGCAATCTTAAAAAAAACCAAACACCACAACCAAAGCATTCTGTAAAAAGTTTTATAACAAGTAAGTTGTTCCAGCTTGTTATTTTTCTTCAAGTCTTAATTGTGAAATTTCTTCTTCTTCCGATTCCTCTTCCCTGCTGCAAAAGCTGCTTTTTCACTCATGATCTCCTGATACTTCTTTTTATTATATCTGAACAAAATAGATAATTTACTTTTAAGCATGGTAAACCAAAGTTCAGGAAAAGATAACATGGAAAGTACTCTACATACATAATTTGCCAAACTGAGTTCTCTCAGGTTTTCTGAGCCAGATTTCTTTAATTTTATACACTTACATCTAGGTAAAGGGAAATCAACACTTGGATTAATGATAAATGCAGGTAAATTTGTTTTGGGAGTAAATTTGATTGAAGAATCATTAATTTTGGCATAACCAGGGGGTTCTTCATTGCATATGCAATCACATTTTGGACAGTTTGCTAGAACACTGCTACTGCTCATAGTGGGAAGACTTATCAATTTTGACAATACTATGGACAAGTGATACCCATTTTTATACTGCCTTCTCAGCCAACTCAAGATAATCAACCTTACTCTGCTCAAGATTGAAAACTGAGATGAGATTAACACTAAACAATGAACAGGATATACTTACTGAATACAAGTTGCTAGCTCCTCTAATACAGATTCTTAGGTACCTGTACCAATCACCACAACAGATCACTGCATACTGAGAAGTACTGAGGCTTTTAATTGTGACACTGAAACCTGACAAATATCTGCACTAATGCTAAAGTATCTGGTTAAAGCCCTTAATTAGCCACAACATAAATTAACTGATCAAATTTCAAAGACGTTAATTTTTAAAAATAGCTTCTAATAAATACCTTATAAATCAGGTCAAGCCAGAAAACTAGTTAAGAAATAGCTATACTAACTTGCCTTCCCAACATTATAATTCCAAATAATGTACTACTTCCAAGAAAACATGTCATTATGTGAAAAAAGAACTGCAGATTAACATCATGTAATGACCAATATCAAAATGGATCAACTAAGGGATGTACTCCAGAAATTGTAGTTTAGGCAGAGATTAATTAATCCAATCATAATCTTCAAGACAGACTTCTAGCACAATTTTGATTCCTATGACAGGTGGCAGACTGATGGCATGCTTATAAAATGAAATCGTTTCAACTTGCATAGAATTACAGTCAGCACTTTTCTATCAATTATAACAAGAAAAATTATTCAATCTTTAAAAAACAAAAAAAGTGCATGCATAGGCATAAATCACTCATTCAGAGCCCTTGTTTTTTAGTGTGAACCTGTGCAGACACTTATTTTAGAAGTGAACCAGAATAGGGTTGATATGATATCTCTTTAACACTGACATTATTTTAGGAGTGGCTGCCAATAGCCATGACCCAAGTTGGATAAAACCCTTTTATGAAGATAAAAAAATATGCTGTCTCAGTCTAATTATCCCCTGTCCCTTAGATCTTCTCAATGGCAATGCTGCTGAAGTGCTAAAACAGACAAAAAAGTTTTCTTTGAAGTATAAAAAACCCCATATAAGCGGAATAAAAACATCAAAAAAAGTTATACAGTTAAAAATACTCCTCTCCTACATAGGATATTAGAATTACAAAACCATTTTAAAATACCTTCTAAACTCAGAATCCGCAAGCAGCTCTTCAACAATTGTTCTCTTCCTTTGTTTCTTAGGGATTCGACTATGGTAAAAGTCTATAGGAGAATCAACCACGGTTCCAACCTAGAAAACAGAAATGTACAGCAAGATGTTAATTATTTTGCCTTTTTTTTTTTTTTAAATCCTCAGCGACAAGTATAAAGACACCTACAGAGAAGATCAGAATGGTAACTTAAGAAAGTGCAAAATATCAAAATTAAGCAACGTTTTGTATGCAGAGTCACTTTTTGTCTCATTGTTTAGTGCACAGCAGAGTGCCTGAGCTTTAAGACTGCACAGTTTTCAACACTGGACTGCTGCATCAATGCTTGTATTCATAAAAGAAATCCAGTTCTTAACTTTTAAACATTCTCCCAAGAAGGGAAAGGAAACCCTTATGACCATCTTAACTCTTTCCTGTCTCTGTCATTGTGGTGGTTTTGCTAGATGGCTACACAGCACTTAATCCAGCTCTAATACAAGGGCTTAATCCTGGAATGCATCACATTTTTTCCAACTGGCATGTTAGCCAGTTCTGATGATTCAGGTTAGTAGTGGAGATACATGGCGTGTATGTTTCATGTAGTGAAAACAGACCTGCGCAGATCTCATTATGTGGGATACTTCCGTCTAAGTTTTTCTATGCCCAGAAACTTCAAAACATACAACAAGACCCACCCTTTAGAGTGAAGCGGTAATATTTTGGGAAATGAAAACAATTTCCTCAAGCATGCTAACTATTCAAAAAGGCGTAAGTAGATGGAAGCCTATTTCTATAGTCTCTGCAGTAATTATTTTCTTTATCAAACCACTTCAAAGCTGAGAGCTACAGCAGCAGAAATTCTGGTTGATCACAAAGCTAACTGTCTCCATTAAAACTATTAGCTAGTAAGAAAGTAAGTGCTAATTATTTTCTACACACTTGTTAAAAAAGGCTAATACTTTAAAAAAGCAGTGAAAATCTAGTCCACTGAGGGTTCAGAATCCGGATTAAGTCAGATGTTTGTTCAGTACTGAGATCAGCTGAAATTAAAAAACCCCAGCATATACACATATGTAATATAGAGTTAAGCAGTTGTAAATTGCAGCCAAGTAATCAAAAATACTTTAATAATTAAGCTATGAAATTAAATCAACATAGAGGCTAGCTACAAAATAGGCAGGGAATAAGAATAGCTGTTCAAAACTTCAGCAGTACAATGCCACCTTCTGCTGCTTCCTTACCTGGAAATACTTGGGTAGACCATCTCTATCATTCTTCTTATAAAAATGCTTAGGGTCCAATGAAGCTCTCATCTTCAAAACTTTAAGATCATTTTTCAGTTCACTTGTGATTTCTGGGGCTTTCATACCAAACCAACCATCACCTGTTGTTTTCTCTCGCTCTGCCTAGGATGCAATACCAAGAATAATACATTTGCATTCAGCAACTAGGACAGGATAGAACAGGGAACTCTCCCCTCCAAAAGATGGATAAAGCATTTAGAACATAACTCTTTAAAAAGCATATTTTATGACCCTTGTAATAAGAAACTCATCAGCACTGTATTAATGACAGATTTGTACCATCTGAGCACATTATCTTTCACTTCACTGTCCTGGTGACTAAAAATATTGGCTTTTCACAGGATGGCTCAAGGAAGACATTAAATTGCAGTTCACCACTCCACTTCCAGTGAGGCCTGTAGATGCACACAGTGCCAGCATGCGGCTTTCTACCAAAGCTTGTTTTGTTATTTGAGCTCTTTGTTGCTCTTCACTTACCCTGCGCTGTTTCTTTAGCTGGTGAAGTGATTCCCTGAAGGGTGGGACGCATTCCTTTTTTTCAAAATCTGGAGTTATTATACTCTTCTGCAAGAACTTAAGAAATTTTTTTAACGTTAGACAGTCATTTCACTGATACAAATTTTACTGCTTTACCATAGTTACAGAACCTACTAAAAGAATCATGCAGAAATTTAAGCAAGCATTATAATACAATAATTGAGCTTCTTCGATCCACAAGGAAAGTAGTAGGGATCTTGAAAACAGAACCCTGGCCAACAACAGAAAGCAGTTGGCTAGCTCTGGAAGACGTGAGATAGCAAATGCTCTAGAATAAAGAGGGCTATCATGGATAAGCCTAAGAAAACAGTCTCAACGAAAATAACACATTCCCTTTATCTCAAAGGGCAGCTGCTAATTCCGTATTAGGAGAGTACAGACCTTTATTTACTGAAATTCATTCTTGCTGTGGACTAAATATCTTGTTAGCAGACCTTCAGCTCGTGTACCATTAGGCAAAACTGCAGGCATAATCAACTTCACTTTATTTTACAAGCTAATGCTGGTATTTGCACTGCTTTTCAGTTTCTGAAACATCACATATGTTTAAATCCTTACCATTAAAACCAAATGTAAATCCACACTTTGGCCAAAAAGAATAGAAGTTCTCAGCAAACCGTAAAACAGGATACTTCTTTAAAAACAAGTAAACCAAGCTTATTAAATTAACATCTTTGTGTTACTGTAGTCACAAGTAACTGCATAATTGTAAACACGTTACCTGGTCCTTCTTTTTCTCCTTCAGTTGTTCAATTACAGTTGATCTAGGCTTCTGGTTTTTTGCATCAAAAGTAATATATAAACCTCCAAGCTTCTTGATATTCAAACCAGGATCTATGCTGCTGGAAAGATGTAAACTAGAAGAGAAATAGTTAATGATTAGAATATTGTAACAAGAATGCAGCTAAACTTTCTGCTGTCCTCTGAGAAAGATAAACAGAAAAAGTATTTTTCTTATTCTTCCCATATAGGTTTAGTTTTGCAATGATTTTAAGTCTGGGTATCCAGAAGAAATACGTAATTTAGAGGTGACAGAAGATGAGGGGGGAAAAAAAATCATGCCATTATATGAAGTGAGCGTTTATTAAAGAACAATACCTGTGGAATCACTTCCACAAATCCTTCATAGTAACTCTAATGCTGTATTCTTATCTTAGATATTACTATCTTCTATAAAATTGAATTCTTAATTTGCTTAACCTTGCCAAAAGAACTCATGGCCAGCATCCTTCTTCTATACATTGAGAAGCTTGCTAGCTAAAGGGAAAAAAAATCCACAAAAGCACAAACATAGGGGTGGTAAAAATATTGCCAACTCTTACTCAAAAGCATGAAGAAGCTAGAATTCATCGTAGGAATGTTTAAGTCCTTGTCTGTCTAACAGTACTAGGAATAACGTTATTAAACATTTCAAAGCTAGTATGTTTCACATTTTTTTCATTACTTCATTCAGGCAGCCAAAGGAATGTATCACAAACAATGTATGATGGCTGACTCCAAAGGAGGTTTTTGATTACAAGAATGCTTAAAAGCTATAAAGTATTATGGAGAAATATGGTAGTATCTGAAGATGTACAACAGATATTTATTGTAGCTTGAATGCTTATTAATACAAGCCCATCTATTAAACTGCGACTAATCTTCTATAATGCCTTTACATTGAATGTTTGGCTAAATTTTTGTAAGACTTCTGGCCTACCTGAAAGTTTTTAGAAGATTAAGACTGATTTATCGTAAGTATTAAGATAATATTAAAGAGTTTATGCTTTAAACATATGAAGCATATAAAGGGATTTTAGCAGGAGTTGGACTACAAGAGCTCAAGCGGTCTCATCCAACCTAAATTATTCTATGATTCTATGCTGGGCTGATTTCACTTGAAGTGTCACCATCCCACAGCACAACAAGAACTGAAAACATATAAGTATATGCGACTGTTTAGGATTAAAAAGCATGATCTAATTAGGCAATGTGTAAGGAATTTACTGGACTTTTTGTTATTTATATCCAAAATAAAAAATCAACAATTAAGAAAACTGTGACCTGAACAAGCAATTAAGTCAGCCTGACCAGTTTAACCCAGTTTCACATTTTGTTTCTTAAGCCAAACACATACAAGGCCTCCAGATGCCTAAGTATTTCACAGTTCTGTTCCGCTATACACAAAACTGAAAAAAACTCAAACCCTGAATTTATGGACCATATTTGTGTTTTATAATCTGTGCAACCCCACTTTCCACATCAATATGACTTATGTGATGAGACTACTCCCTCATTTATTCCACATCATTTAGCACTTAATGTACACATCCTATGCATATGCTTGAATGAAATGCAGATTCTTTAGTTATTCCCAAAAAGATACTTACACATCAATCTTATTTTTCAACAAATCATCATCTTCATCTTTCTCATCTTCATCTATCAATTCCTCTTCAGCCTCTTCCAGATCTGAGGATTCTTCATCTTTTTCACTTCCTTCATGCTTACTTTCAGCATCACTATCTTGGTCTACCTGATCTAGATAATACTTTTGGCTAGAACTCATGCCAGGCTCAGTATCAATTACAAAAAGCCCTTCAGCATGCAGTGAACTGTTTTTTAAAGATTTTTTGAGGGAAGGAGTCCTCTCATCTTCCTCTTTATAACACAGATTCTCTTCAACTGTATCTATGTCTGCCACATCACTATTTTCAGATTCATCACTTTCATCTTTGCTCAGAAACAATACAACAGAATTGTTTCCACTGCTTGATCTTTCACTGCTCTGGGATACAGATTCAGCATATTCTCCTGTTTGGTCTTCACCACTGTCCACACCGATTTCAAGCATCCTGCATCTACCAACGCTGTAAGTTCTTTGTGCAACAGCTATGTCCTTTTGTGGGCTGCTTACTGCACTAGCTTGCTCACCCTTTCTTAATTTACCTGCATGGGTGAAAGACTGCTGTGCATCTGCCTCAGCATTTGCTCTTTCACATTCTGTAATTTTTTTACTTTCATTTGGTGTTATTTGCCCTTGGGATTCTAAAAATTGTTTGGGACTCATGCAATCAGTCAAACAAAGATCCATACGCTCCAATTTCCCCTCCCTCACAGGTATTTTACTGTGTTGTTCTTGTATTTGGCCACATAGCTCCTCTGAATCATCTACCCCAACAGACTGTGTATTTTTTATTGCTTTTTTTCCAGGCGATTCAGTGTCACATTCAGTCATTTTTGTAAGACTGCTGGGTGTCACATCATTCAAAACCTCTTCTTTCACGTCTTCACTCCGCATTCTATTGGCAGATTTGGAAGAACATTTGCTTTTAGGTAAATTGGGTTCTCTATTATCCTCAGTGACAGAGGAAGCAACTTCTGTGTCAGAGACAAGTTCTGCAGCAGGTCTAGAATCAGAAATTATTACTGGCTCAGATTTAATAGTGTCCTCAATTAAATTCTCACCTTCTGAAACAATTCTGATTCCCTTCTCAGTCTGCTTAGTATTTTCTGCTTGTGATTTCATTTGCATGCTCCTAGTAATTCGTTTGGTAGTGATGGACGGTTCCATATGAGAACTTACGCAGCATGACTCCGCATCAGAAATATCTTCACTCTGGGCTTCATGAACTGTATCTGGCTGCAACTTCTTTTTGCTTTGCTTGCTTCTTGTAGTTCTGGTAACATTAGGCATCTGGACACCAGAAACAGCAGAGGAACAAGACTCAGCTTCAGAGATATCATCTTCATCCAGAATCCTGCTTAACTTATTTAGAAAAGCTGTCTTGTCATGTTTTTTTTTGTCAGGAGAATCCAGTTGATAAGGAACTACAATTTGTCGTCTTCTTGTTACTCTTACAAACAAAGGTGTCTGAAGAACAGACACAGCAGAGCAGTTTGATTCTGTTTCTGACACATCCCCATCAGCTTGTGGTTCAGCAACTGATTGTGCTGAATGAACAATTGTGTTCTCATTTCTAATAATTTGCATCTCTAAGCTATCACTGACATCTGACTTTGTTTCTGCATGTTCCACCTCTTCAAACCGAGATTCCTGATTTGCCTCTGGCTTACGAATTGATTTAGTTCTTCTTCTAGTCATCCTCATAGACACAGGAATATTAATTTCAGCAGATGCCATCTAAAAAAGGAGTAAAAAAAAAGTGTGCTACTGACAGATAAAATAACCCCGTAAAAAGGATGCTATACAAATCACTAACGATCTTTTTAAACAAATCTACTCAAGCTGACAACATATTATGTGTCTCTGTGTAGCCCTGTCTACGTGGAAGAAGTGTTAACAAACCATCCCTTGCTTATCTATTTGTCTACTGTCTTTTGGTCAAGGCAGAAGAACCACACACATCCATTAAGAAATATAAACAAACACATTAAGAAATATAAACAAATATCTTCTAATTCTAAAAAGTTCTGGCGAGCTGTCATGGGAAGCAAATCCAGAAGCGATGTTCAGAAACATTCAAAGATTTGCTCAACTATGAAACACTGAAGCCTAGCAACTGGCAGAATGTGCCCCAAAATGGCTTCCATAACCAATTTTAGCAGTTTTAGGAACAGACTGGCCTCACAGCAACTGCGACACTAGGTATTATCTGCTTCTTTAACGATATTTTTAAGTTACCTCGAAGGCAATTCAAAATTATGGAAACAAAAAAACACTCTGCAACAGCACGATCTTCCCCAAATACGGAACCATATTGGATCAACATAAACAATGCTACCTAAACGATCAGTATTTACGCAAGCATTTGCACGTCTAGTAGAAAACCCACAGACAAATGCTAAAATAACTGCAGTGCAAAGGAAAAAAAAATAATACCCTAACCTTTAACTCGCAACGTTAAATGACTTAACCTACGACGGCTGCAAGCCC
>NW_009189250.1:26600-28368 GCF_000690835.1 Fulmarus glacialis | reverse complement strand
GCTCTGGGGTAGATGGCGGCCGACGAGAGGGCTGGTGGGCGGCGGCGGGCTCGCCCCTCCGGCACCGTGCTTTCCAGGGTAACCCCTCGCAGCAGGAGAGGCGCGGGGGTTGTGTACTTGCAGCAGTGGGCGCTCAAAGCAATTAAATACAAGAGGGAAGAGGAAAAAAGGGCCGCCTTCAGAAACTGTTCCGTCATTCACATGTAGGAGGAGAACAGCCGTTCTGAGTCCAGCCTACTTTCGTCTCTGACTGTGCTTATTAAAAAGGATGAGAATGGGGGTAGAGTACATACTTTCGCTCTTCACCTGGCCTCCAGACCTTACTTTTTGCATTTAATGCAGTTTCTATGTATTTAGTAATTCTCTGAGAGTTTCTCTTCTATAAAGTTTTCTGGGTCACTTTGAAGCACTATGAAGTTTTGTCACCGATAGGGATTGTGTAGTTCAGCAAAACCTTGTGTGAAGAAACAGCTCCTCTTGTTTTTTTTTTGAACGAGGCTCTTGCAGCCCGCACTTGTTGCCTTCTAGTTCTTCCCTTGGAAAACAGTAATTGATCTCTGCCCATGGTGTTCATGCCACTCATGATTACAGGCGCTGTCATACCCCTTCTCTGTTACTTCTTCCTTGTACTCATGCCCCTGCAAAAGCTATCCTAGTCTTTGGATGTCTCACTGCCCTTCTTGAACCTTTCCTAGTTTCAGTATTTTCTCTGCTTTTTGCTGAGATGAAGGGGCCAGAACTGCTGTTTAGTTTTGTTCTGTATGTGTTGGTATCTTGGAGCTCTTGGCAGATCCCTTTAAATTTCTTTGTAAATTCTACTTACTGTGTTCTCATCAGACGCCATTTCCACTCAGGCAGGAGACTTCAGGATTATGGTATGTGATTCTCCAAAAACATCGTATCAGTGTTTGGTGGCAGCCAGAAAAACACACCAAATGTTAGAATTTTTTAGGAAAAGAAATAGACTGTAACAGAAAACATCATAGAACGATAGCATAAATGTGTGATCACCCATATCTTAGATATTGTGTAGAGTTCTAGTCTCCTCATCTCAGAAAAAGGGTATATTAGAAGCGTTTCACAAGGATGAGCAAATGCATGGAAAGACTTTTGTCAACCAGTCAATGGAGTGGGCTAAGACCCTTCAGGCCAGAAAAGAGCCAACTTGTGGAGTGAGGGAAGGGGGATGACTTACAGGTGTCTGTGAAATGACGTGGAGCGGTGTGGAGAGAGCGTATGAGGGCTCAACCATTTGCTTTCTCTTCCAGTACATGAAGTATTTGCATCACATGAAGCTAGTAGCCATGTTCATAGCAAGAAGAGGTAGTTACTCATAAAATAGAACTTCTTACCAGATGACATTGTAGATTAAAAAACCTTATGTGAATTTAAGGGATACTGGACAAACATCCCTAAGAGAACTGCGTTTACAGAATAAATCACTTAAGATGCAGAAAAAACTCCCTTAGTGGAAAATGGTTAAAGTCTGGGAGAGTATAGACTGGGGAGGTATTGCTTATACTTGCCTTATCTTGCTCGTTCTGAGACAGCTGCTTTTGGCCGCCTTCAAGATAGAAGAATGACCAGTATCAACCCTTTAGGATAGAAGAATGACCAGTATCAACCCTTGATCTGAACTAGTACAGCTTTCCTCTTGAACAATATGCCATGGGCGTTAACAAAAATTTCTCCAGACTTAATCCTGAAATGGAGCTGTTCTCAGATCCGTGGCAGGTGAGCTTCTCCTGGTCCACAAATCCTGCCTTGT
>NW_009189250.1:0-26588 GCF_000690835.1 Fulmarus glacialis | reverse complement strand
TCCACAAAACCATTAGCACATAAGAAAACTGCTTCAGGTTTGTATGCAGGTTTGTCAGTTCTGCTTTTCTGATGTCCCTCGGGTTAGCCATCCTGTTCAGAAGTCAATCTGTTTCATGGCACCTGAGCCCCAAAAAACTTGAGTTTTTGAGTTTTTCCCAGTTGAATGCAGGGGAATAAGCTGGCTGCCTGGGCTTGAGGATGACCTCTCAGAGGTTTGAGAAGTTTTGATTTGTATTAGAAGACTTTACAAAACAGATGTAGGTATGGCCTAGCGTTTATCCATTTCTTCTGGCTAGACCACGCTAGCTAGCAGGAGGATTTTTTTGTCTAAATTACTTTAGACTGATGTATTTCATACATTTGTCCTGTCAGTCATTCCTGTGGAAGTGCATTTGGCGATACTCCCAGTATCTTGTCAGATCATTGATCATCAACTCTTTTTAGGATTTAAAGATCAAAAAAAATGTTTCCAGTAGGAGAGATCCTTTCTCTGTCTGGGCTTTTACTATGGTTGGGACAGACTCCCTCAGCACCTATGTGTGGGTTAGTTTGGCCACCCCTCCGATGGTTGTCTGGGGATGCGGAATTTGGATCCCTGTATGCGTTAAGGAGCTGAAGCTTGAGCAGAGCGCAGTACCTCCCTGGTTTTAAGGTAGTAGGGCAGGTGTCCAGCCTTTTGGTAACTTTCCAGTCCCTCTGATCAGGACTTGTTCACCTCCAGACATGTGTTTGCAGCCCCTTCCAGGTGATTTTCATTAGGATTGCACACCATTGTCCAGCTTTTCGTGATATGTGTTTCAAACACCATAGATGATGAGCTGTTTGTCTCAAATTGTCTCAAAGTTTGTCACTGCGTTGGGTGGCTTGGGAAGAATACAGACAACTACATTTAGCTCCGTTTCATGCTATCTGTCTTTAGATCCAAGTTACTCTAGAATAAAATATTTTCTGAAGTTGCACATGTGCTTTTTATATTCTTGGTAAAAGATCTAAGGGGCTAACACCATTCTTTTCCTCCCCACTCCCAGCGATGAACAGGGTGGCTTTCCAGTTGTATTCCTGTTCCTTGGCCTTTCAGTAGTCTTTCCTTTCCCCTTCAGCTAAGGGACATTTTATTACAATGAGATGACATCTTTAGGGTACCATAAAAGAATGAGCATTGGAAACTGGCAGACCAGCAGCGTGTCCTTCTGCTTGTACACTTACCAAATGGTATTTCCAAGTTGGGTGGGCGTTTGGGGAGGCCTGACTTACAGACAGGAGTTAGGTTGACGCTGCCTCTTTGGCAGAGAAATGTTAGTCTGTTATCTTCAGTGCAATCTATTGATAAATCTATTCTAAAGAAGCTGTTCTGTGCTTTACAATGAGAGTATTTTTTGAGGTGGCTTTGTAAATATGGATCCCACCTCCTGCCTGCCTTCTCCCACAGAGGAGGAGCTTCCTCTCGTGTAGTGCTGTGGATCTAGAAGGATCTGACCTCTGGAGCAAGCTACATTTTCTGTCTTTATGGGGTGAGCAATGGTGCAAGGACACACGGGACACTGGCCTCAGCTGACCTGGTGACTGCAAGTTTCCAAACTTCTCTGGATAGGGGCACACAGTTACATTTGGGCATAGAAGCCACACTCTATCTCAAAGAGTACTGGTTTCCAGATGATCATAACTTCATAATTACAGGTGGACCAAATGTTCAGGGGACAAAGACTGTAGGAATTTTTGAGTGAGTTAATTCTTCCGTAGTGTTCCTTGGGTTATTTTTTTCTCCACTTCAGAATTTGGCTATATAAAGTTAGAGTTTTCATGCATGGCAGCTGGAAACTAATGTTAAATAGGTACAGTATTCGTGTGTAGACAAGGCCTTGGACTCTCCTGTGCTACTATTTTCACTTGGTATTCTCTCTTTTCAGTTATTTCTTGTTTTCTTTGAAGAGCTTTCATTCTGTAGTGATGACATTTACCTGGACCGTTCATCAGCTAATAAGAGAGAGATTGAGCTGAGCAGAGGGGAAGGGACGAAGGAGTCTGCAGGCACCTCCACCCCCTTCATCCTACCTGTGTGAGCTGTAGGCCGTGTGGTGTGGTTGTAGTCACCTCACTTTTCCTGGTTTATGGGTAGATCTGGCCCTTTAGAGGCAAGTAGCATTTGCCATTTTACCCTATGAACACAACCCTGCCTGTTCATGTTCCACTGTGTCTGTGGGAGCTTACACCCTTTTTTCCTGCTTTCCTTTAGATGAACTTTGACTTCACCATAAGTCTTACTTTTCCAAATTCTGCAGTATGCAGTGTTCTTGAGCTATTCTTGGAGATCTGATTTCTTTATTGTTTTGCTTTTTAATTCGGTGCAAATGCAACACTTAAGCTAAGAATTAGTAGTAAAGAAGATTTGCCACGTTGCTAGTTTTAAAACTTGTATTCCTATTAATACAAGGGTTTAATTTAGGTAATATGGCTGTATCAGCACTGTGTGTGTTATGAACACTCTGAATCCCAGGGCATTCTTAAAATGCAACCCCGTCCCCCCGTGTGGCTCTCGCAGAGAGTCTGCGTGAGGACAGAGCGCAGGCTGCTGGTGGAGGGACCCAGGGCCTGGGGCAGGCGCGGATGGGCCAGCTGGAGCCTCAGGGCTCGCTCAGGGGCCTTGGCAGTTAATAGAGTTTAAAGGTTCCCTAAGCGCCAGAGGCACCGTGGGTTTCTTTGCTTCCTGTCATCCTCTCCCAAAACTTTCAGGGTTGTTTCTGGACTTGAGAGCCATGAACTTTCTGGGAGGGGTATAGAGGGGCTTTCAAACAGTAGAACTTTCTCTCTTGAAGCCAAAGGAATTTACAAGTCTTGTTCACATAAACTCACTTACTTTAATAGTTTCCTGATGTAGTTCTCAAGCATGAAAATCTCTTCATGCTAATGACCTAAGTCAGTATATGTAGACAATATATGTATGTTCAGAAAAATATCTTAAATTTTGAAGGTGTTCTTAATAGATGTACATAATATTTCTACCATATGTTCCGAGTTACCTCTCCTTGCAACCTCACTGCTTGGTTCCTAAGGCTTTAATTTACAAACTGAGAGGAAGACTATTAAAAAATCAACTAAAACAATATTTATAGAAGAAAGACGTCTATGGCTGTATGTCTTTTTATCTACTGAAACAACGGGTAATGCTTCATCAGCAATTTTATCTGTGAGGGTTTCATTTCATGGGCATGGATTTAGTCCTTGCAAATGCCTGTATGGGCTCACCGAACATAAAATCAAAATTTCAACTTTTGACTTAAGAACTGCAAGTTTGCATCTGTTTCAGTTTCTTAGTGTCAAAGCATAGATGTGTCCTTGACTAGGCGATAATAGCAAACCAGATTACTACATGTATGATGCACTTAATAAAAAATAAAGTTGTGAGATGAGGAGTGATTTTAAACTTCTAACATGTGTCCTAACGAAAAAAGTTCTTGTATAGGGCCTAAAATGGATTGTAGCATTGCGTATTGTTAGAGCATTGTTGCTAGAAACTGTTATCTGTGTGAACTTGCAAGCCATTTTTATAGTAAATACTTCAAATAATATATAATTTAATAGTATGAATAATTTTAAAGCGTTTATGTTTTATTCAACAAAAAACTAGGGACAAAATTAGTGATTTTGGTTTTACTAGGTAGCTTGACTCCAGAATTCTTCTCTTGTGTGAGGCTAATGGCACGGGGGGTCTTCAGGCTCTGAACGATTCCCTATTTGGCCAACCCAGCCTGAGAAGCCAGCACGTCACTGAACGATACTCTGGAAAAGCCAAGCACTTTACTCTTGTCACATGTAGGCACGTACTGTGTCAGTGGAATGGCAGAGTAATTGCTCTAGTGAATACTGATGAGTTCTCTCACAGTGGCAGGTTAATGGTACCATTTTTCCAGCAAGCAGGGAGAAGCTGTGTTTTAGGAAATGTCTTGAAAGCTCTGCTAGGGCGAGCAGCATGGAGGGAAGGGTGGAAGGGGGGGAGACCGCGAATTCTGGAGTTCTTGTCGTAACGCAGGGAATGGGGAGAAGAAAAACCGAGAGCAGCTATACTTCAAATTACACTTAACTTTTGAAGTTGCACGCAGTTCAGACGGCACGCGGTTCTGTCGGTGGCTTCTGCACAAACGCAGGCGCACGCCCATTTCCAAGTTCTGTTAAAGTCATTGCTCATGTACTAGTTCTTAGATCAGATGCAGAGAAAATGGGTTTCTTAAGAGAAGAATCTTTTCCAGTTTTCTTCAGTACTTTTCACATGGGGGATTCCTGTTTTCGTCCCCATCATTCCAGGAGGTGGCACTGTCTCTCCTGGGAAGGACACTGATGCCGCAGCTTTCCCGCTGGGCAGCTGCTGCTCAGTGCCTGGGGTGAGCAGGGTTAAGTGATACTGTGCAGCGTAACCCAGTTCAAGAGCTTTCTGAAAATGGCTGTACTCTTCCATTAGTCTATACCATGTCTTTTTTGATACGAGTTATGTCCATATTCTTACGCACAAAATAAATACACAAACTTTTGGTCGAGTAGTGTTATCCTAGAAAAACATCTTGAGCTTCTTGCCAGCTTTTGTTAGCAGAAGGTTTCTGGCATTCAGAGGAATCTTTTTACGGCATGGAAGTTAAAGCCAGGTGATGCTGATCCTAGAATGCTAGTTTACTTCATTTTGAGTCAGAATTGTGTGACTTTTGAACATGGGAAGGAATAACCAGTAGCTATCGTTATTTCTAGGAGGGAATGGAATAATTTCTATAGGATTTGCCAAATCCACTAAAGGGTTTTTTTCTGCAGGCTGATACAAAAAAGGTGTACAGATTCAGGAAATCAAGAACTGTAATGACAACTTCTCTGTGAGAGTACAAGCCAAATCTGTGTTGTATAGAAAGGGAACAGTGTTGCTGCTGTTCCTGAATTCTCTCTGGAGACATGTTATTTCCAATCTGCCTCTCACTGGTTTAAGAGCTCCTAAGTAGAGGGAATATGTTTTCTCTCGTTAGGAGGTTTTCCTAGTCAGCTGTTAGACTAAGTCTGCATTGTCAATGGAGGTTGTTTTACCTCAGGAGACTATGCTGTTATTAAAAGTGTTCACTATTGAAAAGGGTTAATTTAATTGATTTTTTTTTTTTCCCCTCTGGTTGACATCTAGAAAAATGGATGATGATGATGATGATGATGACATTCCCCAGCTTTCATCCCATACGTTGGCTGCCCTCCAGGAGTTCTATTTGGAACAGCAGGAGAGAGAGGGCATGAAGACCTCCCAAGGGTTTAATCAATATTCCATTGGCTCAATAGAAGAAGACTGGGTAAGAAACTATAAACTTCAGTTAATGAAGCACAGTTAGAGGAGTAGCCTTTACCAAGTTTCTTTTGTGGATGGATAATGAAATGAAATTAAGAAGGGGAACGCTCAAGATGTTCCTAGAGTAGCAAAATCAAACTATTCATGGACAGTAACACTGCAGAGATATTTGCTTCAATATTAAATCTGGGTATAGTTGTCTGTTCTACATGTGCGTGGGGGGTACAAACTGAAATTACACGGAGAGGGAATCAAGCTGCCAACAGAAGCATCTATCCCTCCTGGAAATTTTAACTCCAGCCTGGCATGTGAAGGTGGTAAAGATTCTTTCCTGAGTTTGAGACAAACACAGTGTAACAAGATGAAGCGATCTTTCCTTTCACATCATATTTCTTTCAGTATTTTATTTCTTTGGTTTTGTGGATGGGTGCTTTGCTGCTTTTTTTTCTTCTGACAGACTGATTTTTGATTTGTCTCTGGGTTGGTTTTTTTTTTTCACTCCTTCTTTTTCTGATCTCTTCTGTTTTAGTACTTTTATCCTTTATTTCCTTCTATACTGTCACTTTTCAAGTTCCTTTTTCCTTTTCCACTGAAGTAACTCAATTTAAGCGCACATAAATATTGTGCATCTGCACATTGGATTTGAACTAACCTTGTCAGTGATTTTGCATTACTTGGTTTTCCTGATACTGCAGTAAATGCTTTGGAAATACACAGTGTAAGCTACCTGCTGCGTGTCGCTGGATAACAGAAGTAAAAAGACTGACAGGAGAATAGTCACATTTCCAGCTTTACAGTTTGTGAACCGAGAAGTTGCTATGGATTTTGGTTTTCTTGAAATATGACTCACCACACCTAACAGTACATAGCACAGCCAGAAGATTTGATGTTGTTTATAATTGTGCGTTATCTTTCTCAGCAACTGAGCCAGTTTTGGTACAGCAATGAAACTGCATCATGCCTGGCTAATGAAGCAGTTGTGGCAGCTGGAAAAGGCGGCAGGTAGGTTTTAATAATTACGTTATAGATTTAACATGTCTTTTCTGTAAGTATTTCGGTTCTACTATGTAGACAGAGCATGCAGTTTAATTCATTACTCATTGTACTTCATCTTTGTTCAATTGAGATATTGCAGAAACGCTTTGCTGTTATTTATTTAATTAGTAGTTCATACTGATCTTACCATTTAGCTTTTCACTGAATGTTGTAGGCTCTGCCTTGTAAAAGTTTACTATGAATGTTTTTGTTTTTTGAGAAATACAAAGAGCTCCAGAGCATATTAATGACTTGTAATTCTTTTCTCTGTTTTCATATAATGTTTCTATAGAACAGATGGAAAAACTTGGTTTTCTTCCTATTTCTGTAAGGAGTCATTTTTAACTTTAAGTTTTCAAGTATATTTCCTTGCTGTTCTGAAACAAGATTTTCTCTGTAGCTAAGCTTAAGGTCTTTGTGCAGCATGGAGGTTGAATAGGTAATGGCTTTAATATTTAAAACTCTGTTATTAAAGTAATTATTTGTTAGAATGGAGGAAGAATAGCTTACATTTTTGTGACTGATGTTTAAAATGTTTTCCCAATGTTTCCCAAATGTTTTCCAAAGGGGTTTTTTTGTTGTTGTTTGCCTTTTAAATTAATACTCTTAAGTTACTGTCTCTTTTTCAGGATAGCATGTGTTAGTGCACCAAGTGTGTACCAGAAACTGAAAGAACAGGATGGTAAAGATTTTTCAGTGTGTATACTGGAGTACGACAGAAGGTTTTCCGTATATGGAGAAGAATTTGTCTTCTATGATTACAATCACCCGTTGAACTTACCTGAAAATCTCCTGCCACACAGTTTTGACATCGTAATAGCAGATCCACCCTATCTGTCTGAGGAATGTCTTCAAAAAACGGCAAAGACCATCAAATACTTAACAAAAGGAAAGATTCTGCTTTGCACAGGTATAATTAATAAAAATATTAGGTCACCATTAAGCATCTTTTTCTTTCTCAAAGACAGACTTACTTAAGTGAGAAAAATACTAACTCAATAATAGTAATTTATCATTAATTCAAGGAGGAATATGTATCCTAAGCTTTTTATTGGAATACTTTAGTTCAACCTTTATTTTAAACTGAAGGCATGTGTTTTTTAATAGCTGAAGTCAGTACTTTTTTCACATGGCATTACGAGTTTTACTAAATTTTTGAAGAATTATAAGATCATCCTGCAAAGTTCCAGAAGTATTTTTTTCTTGTAAAAGGGCCACTCTCTATAATTGCAATGATTGAAGTCTGGGTATGACAAACATAGGTGCAACTTATTGTTAGTGTCTTACTCAATAACCTTATGAATTTGTGATTTTTTAAACATGTCAGTAGCTGCAGGATTTCAGCTTCCAGATACTACTTAGCATCTAAGGTGATCTAAATAGAAAGAATGACAAATAGATCGGAATGGCGTTTGCTGAGTAAAGGGGGATGATTTTAGCCAAGTCTTGAAAAGAAGAACAAAGTCAACTTTTTTTTTTTTTTTCATTTTACCTGTCTTTACTGGTAAACATAGGAATTGTAATGTGAATGAATGTACGAGGGGATTCTGCCACTGTGATTCAAGTAAAGAGATCTAGGCACTGAAATACAGCAGGAGGAATTAAAAACCAAGTGATAAGAGCAGTGAAACTGGTTACCCAGAGGGTAGTGGTCAACGGCTCAATGTCCAGATGGAGATCTGTGATGAGTGGTGTCCCGCAGGGGTCCATATTGGGACCGGTACTGTTTATCAGTGACATAGACAGTGGGATCGAGTGCGCCCTCACCAAGTTTGCGGTCGACACACCTGAGGGACAGGATGCCATCCAGAGGGACCCGGACAACCTCGAGAAGTGGGCCCATGTGAACCTCATGAGGTTCAACAGGGGCAAGTGCAAGGTCCTGCACCTGGGTCGGGGCAACCCCTGGTATCAATACAGGCTGGGGGATGAAGGGATTGAGAGCAGCCCTGCTGAGAAAGACTTGGTACTGATGGACGACGATGTGTGCTGCCAGCCCAGAAGGCCAATCGTATCCTGGGCTGCATCAGAAGAAGAGTGGCCAGCAGGTTGAGGGAGGTGGTTCTGTCCCTCTACTCTGCTCTGGTGAGACCCCACCTGGAGTCCTGCGTCCAGCTCTGGAGCCCTCAGCACAGGAAGGACATGGACCTGTTGGGGCGGGTCCAGAGGAGGGCCACAAAAATGACCAGAGGGCTGGAACGCCACTCCTATGAGGAAAGGCTGAGAGGGTTGGGGTTGTTCAGCCTGGAGAAGAGAAGGCTCCAGGCAGACCTTATTGCGGCCTTGCAGTGCTTAAAGTGGGTTTATAAGAAAGATGGGGACAAACTTTTTAGCGGGGCCTGTTGCGACAGGACAGGGATGAAAGGTTTTAAACTAAAAGAGGGTAGATTTAGATTAGATAAAAGGAAGGAATTTTTTAGGATGAGGGTGGTGAAACACTGGCACAGGTTGCCCAGAGAGGTGGTAGATGCCCCATCCCTGGAAACATTCAAGGTCAGGTTGGACGGGGCTCTGAGCAACCTGATCTAGTTGAAGATGTCCCTGCCCATTGCAGGGGAGTTGGACTAGATGACCTTTAGAGGTCCCTTCCAATCCAAACTATTCTATGATTCTATGGTTCTATGAACTTACCAACTGTACTTGCAGGTCCTGCTTTATGAAGATGCACTTGTTGGTTTAAGAAGCTGTGAGTATCTGCCGTAGTCATGGTGTTTCTTAAACTGTAATCTTATTACAAGACATCTGAAGACATCCAGGAAACTTTTACAAAAAAACCAAAGGACAAAACCCCTCTATCATACAATTTGAGGGAAGTCAACCAAGCAGGCAAAATAAAGAAAAATTAAAATAATATATGGCCATAGAAAGCCTACTTCTTTGTTTAATTGCACATAGCAGTCATGCACAAGGATGGTTCTCAGAATTTTTTTCCCTAAAATGGGTAGGTGATCCCTCACTTTACAAAGTTTGAGAAGTACTGCTCAAGGAAGTGATTGCTCAGTGTGTAGCTGTAAATATCGCACTGCAGTTTATTTAAGTGCAAGAGTATATGTAATCTGTTTGCATTTCCCATGGCTCCCTACCATGTAATTTCTTTGGCATGTAGCAAGAAGATTGAGTGGAAGTTTCTGTTTTCTATAAGAGAGGCACTGATCTTACCCTCTACCTGTTTTTATGAAACTTCTCGGACATTCATTTCCTTGGAGGGTCTTCCAATTCTTTCAGATTTATTTTACATTTCCCAATAGATTCAGTTGTTACAGAGGGCTGACAGTGTAGCGGCTTTAAGCCTTGCTTCCTTGAAAAAAGCAGGCTCTCTACTTATGCATTTGGGAGGAGCTATTAAAAAAGCCCAAACATTCTGTTACTGGTTTTCTCATCGAATACTAATTATTTTTGCTGCAGGTGCAATCATGGAAGAACAGGCAGCAAAGCATCTTGGTGTGAAGATATGCAAGTTTATTCCAAAACACTCACGAAATTTAGCCAATGAATTTCGATGTTACGTGAACTATGCTTCTGGACTGGACTGATTCTCATAAGAAGATCTACAACTTTTTCAGTCAAGCTCCTTTCTGTTTTTTATCAGTGACTCCACGTTTCTCAATGCTGAAATATTCAGCTCCAAGTACTGTTTTCTGGGCTAGCTTTAATCAACACGGTGTGATAGCCTCTCTCTTTTAAACATGTAAGCATTTGCAGTTACTGTGTTTTGTATCTTACCTGTTAGGTAAATGGGGACCAAACAATGCAGGTGCTGGATAATGGGAACTTCTCTGTTAGAGTTTCATTCTAACTGGTAGTTTTCACCATTCAAGGACTCTTCAGTGATCTCTCTGCAGTAATTTTAGCTGGTTGGCTTATAACAACACATAGGTGCTTGCCTCACAGACATCAGAATTGTCACTGCATCAGAACTGGTGACTTGGTAGCTAGTGGATGGTTGAAAAAGCAGGAATAGCAGTCGTCTTTCAGTCTTGAGAGATGCTCCCTTGGTAAAAGGATTGAGGGTGTGTTCTGAACGTGTCATGTGTTTTCAGATTCATTACCCAGCTGGCTGATGTTTTTATAAAGGATAACTAGAAGAGAAAATGGGTCTGCTTCTGGGGGAGGCCTCTCCAGTTGCTTTTAATAATAATCAGAACTACCTACCAGTTGCCAAGTAGGATAAGACCTACTATCCACTGTTGTTGCCAGACTGGCTTTTTAAAAACTTGTGGTTATTATTTCACCTTTTCTCTAAAGCCTGGTCACAAACCCAGACTTTCTTTTTGTAAAAGATAAGATCTATTTTGTCGTCACTTACCACCATATAAACTTGTGTATGTATGTATGCTGCACTAGAGAAAAAGTAATGTAAAAGTTGTTAAACATCTCTTTGCAGAAGTACGGTGCATTTATTTTGCAATGTTTATGTGTTAGTGCAACAGAAAGTCATGAGCTTTTAAAAAACCACGCAACTAGGCTGTTCTATTTACTAGTTAAGCTAACCTCCAGAGGTGGTATAAACCTGATGTCTCCTTGAAAAAAGCATAATAAGGATTTCCCCATTAGAGAAAGCTTTACCCACATTAAGAATCCTATATGTTAGTCAGGCCAAATCACCTAGAATACGAAGTAATTTACTAAATAAAGTTGCAACACATCCTTGCCTTAGTGCTTCAGAGTGTGTTCATGGGTTCTCACTTTGAGTTACTTTTACTGTTGGTTATGAAATACTTCTGTAGTAATGTAACCCATACATGTTACTTCCTTAAATCTTGACTCATAATGGATCTGATTAAATATAGTCCCTGCTTTTTAGTAGATTTCAATATCAAGCTAAAGGTGATTTACAGGTATGTCAAGTTTGTAGTTACAAGAACAGTCCCTTTTTTCCAGTTGCCCAGTTTTATCTTTGCCTCCTGTTCCACAGACAGCAGCAAAGCAGTAGAATAGAAGCGTCTTAGAAATTGTTGAATCTTACAAGGCCACTGAAGTAAAACATAATGTATTGATAAACTCCCACTGCTTCTAATAGACAAATGTTAAATTTTAGATACAGGCTTTGGGGTATATTTCTATCAGTTTCAATCAAAATAGATGATATATTAGAAAAACTTTGCTTTGGGATACTAGAGATTTTTGGTAACTTGGAATTTTTAAAGCCAGTTTTGACTAACCTTTTGACTACACTACTAATGTATTTTTGGGTGAAAGCTGGTTCATGAATTCCAAGGCACTCAACGGTTTTATCAGCTATAATTAATCTATACAAAACATAAGTACTTACCTTTATATGCCATACTTATATATTGGGATTGTGTAAAAGGCTAACAGAAATGCTGCATCTACAAAATGAAGCACCTAAAATGAAATATTAAATTTATTTTGTGGTGGGGATGAACCTAAGGAAGCTTGTGAGACAAGACTTTTAATAAGGTGGAGATAATACTCATGATTCTGTGCATTTCTGCTGTTTAGATGCAGATTTTCCCATCTGGTGGAGTAAAAAAATGAGCAGGGATAACGTAGGTGGAATATAATCCTCTCAGTGCTCAGAGAATTGTGCTTCCTGAGCTGGATACAACACTGGTCTATAAATACCCGTCCAAGCCACTGTTGCTCTCTTTCCCATTTTCCAAGAGATCTGTTCATTTCCTAAGGCTTTTCCCTGCTCACATTTTGTATCTGCTGCTTCCTCCCCCCTCTTCCCCCATACAGTGTTCCTGAGTTTCATGATAGCAGTTTTCTTCCTCTTTCACGCACCTTGGTTTCCCTCAGACGGGTAACAGGTATTGCCAAAACGAGAGAAGTGCAGCGGAGGAAGAGCTCGCAGGGAGAATGGAGACCGGGCTCTTCTGACAGCCTGTGTGAGCCCACGGCTGATACAGTTTTGCCTTCCAAACCAGAAGCCCTCCTTGCTGCTAAGCCCAATAAAGCCAGAATCCCCCCTGAAAATGACTGCCCACAGGTGACATACAGGTGGGTTCAGCTGTTTTCCAGGAGGCTACGCCATTACCTTTATGTGGCCAGTTTCAAAATAAAGCAGACCAGAATGTTAAATGCATAGGTATTGGCACAAATGTATACTTCACAATTCTAAATGTTTCATGTTTATTACCTCAATGTTTTGCACACCAAGCAGATGGAGACAATGAAGTTGTCCTGAAACTTTATTTTTAACTATGTAGAGGCTTCAAGTGGGACACGTATGATTGCCAGAAGGGATGATGTTCTTCCCCCACCACCCACCTGAATTAGAACGTGCTGTTCAAATACAAGCTTCACCTATGTTGCTGCTTTGCTATTAATCCCTTCAGCTGTCCGCTGCATTTGGGTAAATGTGTGCTGTTGGGCTCTCTACATCATAATTAAAAGACAACTTTGCTAACTTCCTCAGACCTTTCTTAAAAAAAATAAAAGTACACCATTCAGTCGTACCAAGAAATTCAGTTCACCAAGAAAATAACTGCTACTTCTCACATGTAGGTCAGACGGCTTTGAAAAGAGGCACTGTGAAGATGCACGATTATGAAAATGAGGGTACACATAAATCTGTGTAGATGCACTCAACAGAGCAGCCCGTTGTCCGCCAGCTTCCCTCTTAAAAGGCTGGTGAGCGCAGGCAGCTGCCCAAGCAGAGCTTGACTAGTAGCATTCACAGCCTTCATCAATGATAGGAGGTAAACTATTTTTGTAGCTGTGCTTCTGACAAGGCTGCAAGTCTCAAAAATTCGTAGTGAATTTGTACTTTGTGCCATCGCAGTAACTTTAAGAAATATTATGTGAAAGCAAAATCTCTTTTTTTTTCTGTAATAGGGTTATGAAAAAAAAACATCGGTGTCAAGTAGTGATTGGCTTTCCCTATTGTGGATGTCTCATGGGTGGACTTGCTATTGGAACAGACTGTGGTGAAGTGTTACCACCATGCTACTTTTCAGTGGCATTTATGACTGCAGAGTCGTATGTGCTACAGCCTCTTGGCTGCAGTAACAGGCACTGTGCAGCAGCAGGGCATATCGATGCCCTGCTGCCGGTATGAATGTGACACTTGGCAGAGGAAACCTGGGGTCTTGTGCACAGGCTGATGGCTGTAGGTGGAAGAGAATATACTGCGGCTGCCTGCACCTGACCCCAGATGACAAATGAAACATTTCTAGAAATGCTGTCGCATGAAATCCAAGGTACTGCTTCCATTAAGATCTAATCTGCACTTCCCATTAGAAGTGGTGTTGCCCTCAGCTCGATGTTGCACAGTTAGCCCGTCTCTGTACCACGCAATTGCCTTCACCCCTCCGCCCATGCCCCTCTGTACCAGAGCAAGCGGGAAATCTCTCCGATGGCTGGTTTTGTCACTCTCCCTTGGTCACCTGCACGGCGCAGCCCCAGTGCCATGCAGTCCGGTGGGAAACAGGGCAGCTGGGTTTGGGTTGCAGAGGCCTGTCGTCAGCCGGTGTCAGAGCTGTGCTGCTGCTCTGGGGCTACTCACGTTCCGCAGCCTCCTTAGATGGGAGTACAGCAAAAACAAATGGCAGCTCATGCCACTACTCAGCAAAACATGTACGATTGACTAGACCTCCCTCGTGTGCCCTAGTCCACGTAGTTATGGCTGTTCCCTAATCCCAGCGAGATTAATGGGTGTTTATACTTTCTGAGCACATCATAGGCTTCTTCCCTCTTCCCCTTGCTGCTTTCATGTTCATGTTCCCCATGCGATTTCATGTTGACTTGCAGCTGTAGACCTCCACCTATTCAGCCAAACACCTTCATGTAATGACTGGCTAGTAAAACCAAAAACTAGCATCTCGGGCTTTTCTCAGCCTTCCTGAATGATACGAATTTTCCAACCTATCTTAAGTGATACTACAGAGAAGAAAATAATCTCTTTACCAAGGATATTGTTCTCTATTTTGTGGCTCCTAATGTATTCCAGGGACAAACTCATTGAAGGAAAAGATTTTCCTGGCGCAACAAAAATTTTCTCAAATCAGCTGCAGCTGCCAGATAGTTTCAGCTTTGAATTGTTTGCATTTATTGGGCCTGGAGTTGGTTCAATGAGGCATTTCATGTCTGCCTTGTGTCAACAGTTTGTGAGCCTTGAAGCAACTCCAATGAACCCTCCCTCCCCCATGCAAATTAAAGGCAAGGCAGCAGCAGCTGTAACCAGAGGGCTAGAAGCTGGAAAATGTCACACCACAGTTGAAGTGAAACTGATACAAATCCATGATGTGATGATCTCTTTAAAAAAAAAAATTCCAAACAAACACAAACTACATTTAATACTCAACCTTTTCCACATGACTAATGTGGAGAGGGTTTATATATGGAAGGTATTTTGAAGGTTAACAAATGTTTGTGTAGCTAATAGTTCTTGATGTTAAGTATTAACAAACAGTTGTTCAGTAACAAATTATTATCAAACAGTTGCTCACGCTAAAACATAAACATAGCTTTTAGGAGACACCTAACTGGAAAGCTGGATCGGGAAGCAAATTGGCTCAGCTAAAAAGTCTGTCACAGAAGAGGGTGAGGATTAAAAAAGGAAAATGGACTTCTGAGTAAGATAACATGAGGTTGCCTGTAACGATAGGAAGCTTTCTGCACTTGTTGCAGTATGACGAGAAGGAGGTCGCCAACATACATAATCTATTGATCCATTGAGGTTTCGCAGTTCTCTAACACTTTCCTTTCAGTCATCCAATTCCTGAAGCTATATGTAACCTAAAGCATCTGTTTTTCTGTATTGGCGAAACCGATTGTGTTCCATTTACCTGATCTTAGCCTGCAGCTCCCAGGAATTCCCAGAACATTCTCTAGTTACTTGAAAACCTCAAACTGACTCCATAATTTATGGTGCAGGACAAGAGAGTTGCAAGAAAAAGTGAGATTTTTTTCTCCACATCATGCAAATAAATCCGTAACTAATGTGTGGCAGACAAATTTGTATAACAAAAGTGTGTGGGCAGATAGATGAGTTTTGCTTGAGGGCAGTGTTCAGCCAAAGCTTTAGCTGGTAGCCCTTCTGGGTATTTACTAAATGTTAAGGGCTATATGGCTTGGGATTTTTTTGTTGTTCTTGGGGTTTTTTACTGCCTTTTACTGTGAAGACTTTCTATGCTGTGGAGTCTGAAGGTACAACTTCACCCTGTCTGAAGTGTGTGTGTGTGGAGAAAAAACCCCACGATTTAATAGTGAAACCGTAAGATCTTAGACTGATGAAGCATCATCTTAATGCAGTGTTTCTCCAGTTTTGCAGGTCTGCTTCCCTTTTGAGTCCCTCTGTTTTTGATTACCACTTCCCTCTTCTCAGGGTGAGAAGTTCTTCCACATTAGGAGGAAGGAAAAGTGGCTGTAATTGCTACAAGTGTTTACATTCTCCAGGGAACAGGTAACTACCTTTAATTGCTGGCAGCAGCTAGGCAATTAGCTGTTCTCTGAGTAGTATAAACACTTTATGACCTTCTTTGAACCCTTCTTTGAGAATCCCCTTGAGATAGAAGCATCACAATTTGAGGAAACACAGATCAGAAAACAAGAAGAATTGTGGAAAAGCATCTGCACAAGAAAGGCGGTTATAAACTTCAATCTGACATTGTGATGGGAATCTTTTATTGGTTTCTGGAGTTCTCAAAGTTGTTTTAGGCCTTGTAAGAAGCTACACAGATTGCACTATAAAAATACTGTTATACTAGACTGAGTCATAAAAAGCACAGTCAATAATTATGCACCAAGACAAGGAGCTGTCATATGATTTTCATTCTCTATTTAACTTGTTAATTCTGTTTAGCTCATAGTCTTTCCATTCTTCATCCAATGACACTCCAAAGGAGCGTGTGTTTGTGTAGCATAGAGACCTTCCTTGCTATGAATTAAGCCAAATTTTGAGATTCTTGATGTAGCAAATTCATTGCTGCATATGTTGTTTATTCTTTTTTGTAATGATATTGCAGTCATGATCCTTCAACTGTAAAAGATATTCTCTGCTGTGCAGAACTTTGGTGATTGTTGCCCTCTGAGGAGTTAGTCATGCAAGGTATGCCTGGTTATTCCTCATTCTCAATTACCAGACTGACTCAACCTTCAGTCTCTTGTTCTGGAAATGCAGGTTTTTGCACACCTAGGGTTTCTGGTTAGGGCTTGCCATCCAGTTCCTGTAAAGCTGCAAAGATGGAAGACTAGCATCTTTTTGCAGGTGATCGTCTGTTACGTGTAGCATAGGAAAAAATGAGTAACACTAACTGTATAATCAGTTGGATTTAACAAGTCTGGATTGGCTGGGACTCACCTCAGTGACCTCTAGAAGTTAAGACCTAGCCTGTTTACTCATCTGCAGTGTACCTGAGATGAAGCCTATCCTTCATACTTTTTTTTTTAATGGGGAATTTCCTCTCCCAACATGAAAAAGGTTTTGGCCTTTGGCTTTTCACAAGAAACAGTTAAGCAGTTAATGATGAATGAAATCTAATACAGAATTCTTGGGCCCCAAACTGTGTTTTTCTAATTGATATTTTCTGTGTAATTACACTTAGTCCACATCAGAAAAGTCCACTGCAGTTTTACAATATTTTAGCATGCTTTTTCTCAACACTTTTGTACTCTTAGCAATTTGGCAAGTTTAAAAATAGCAAACTCATAGAATATTGTGTCATGAATGACTCAAACTCAGTAAAGGTTTCCTTACTGAAGGTATAAATAGCCAAAGATGTAACAGCCACGAACACTGCTTGGAATTGAGATATGCAATATAAAGGAAGGCTCTCCCAGCCTGAGAATTATCCTTTTAACTGCTGATTTGGCACATGTACAGCAGCTATGTGATTTTTATATAAGAGTATTTAAAAGTAGAGTATAAGAGATTCCTTAAAAATATCTACAACCAGTAGTCTGCTATAGTAATAGCTAGCATGTCTTACAGTTGCATCATCTTCTAACATTTACTGTGAATAAGCAAGGATAAAATGTTCTGCTCTAAGAAGAAAAAAGCTATTTTGGAATTTGTAACAAATACTTACATGAACTAAAGAAGTTCTTAATATGAATTCTCATCTCTAATGATCTGAGCAACTGGACAAAACTTTCCATCTTATAACTGAAATAACTGTAAGTAGAAAGAGAGGGTAAGTCAATGTGTTTGCTGCTGTTGTGCACTTTCCTGAGGTGGCGAAATGATGATGTGAAGCCAATACTGTAACACGACTCTTTACACGTTCTTCATTCTGATGACGGCTTGTTCTGGCTTACCAGCAACTTCATTTCTTGCTTATCTATGCTGGAATTTACACTTTCGGCCTCTTTTTCTTGCTCAGGTACACAAGTGCAGCCCACTGGGATAGTGACGTAATCTTCTGTGTAGACGTAACGGCCCCCAGCACACGCCGACGTGCGACGGAGGATGACTGTTGGCATGTACACAGGGGTGCTGCGGAAGTGAAAATTTTCCTCGCCAAAGATCCCCATGAGGCAGCCTTTGCACAGACAGTATGCTTCAGGAATGTATTTAGGATATCTTGTGGGATCATACGAAATTCTATAGGGGAAGCAATTAATAAAGATTCATTAGTATCTCTAAAAATAGATGTATTCATCTGGAAAACATTATTATAATGTGATTTGCCTGTAAACATTTATATAATGTTTTTGTTTTCTTTGCCAGGAAAAATAGGTGTAGCTGTTGCTGTCTGGCTTCTTATTTGTAAAGTGTGAAGGAAAAACATGAACAATTTATACAACTGATCAGGTCCTACAGTGCACACTGAAGTATGAAGTGACTGGCTTTCTAAAATGTGAGATTCAGGGGTTTAAGCAGAATAAGTTTTGCATTTTGGACTGGATGGGAAATAAAGCATTAAAAGGGACACCTGGACATTTCCAAACTTTCGATCTGCCTTGAGTTCTTCAAAAATTGGTACAAATCCTTGTTAACATTATTATTGTTGAAGCTATGCCATGATGTTTTAAAATTTTATAATTTAAATAAAATTAAATTGTACTGTTATGTCTGCAATAGTTTTTGCTCACTAGTATGCTTGGGGTTATAAAGGTGCCTTCCTCTTGACAGCAGAAGTCTGGATTTATTTCTCTAATTCACCTCCACTGGCCCTTCCTCTAACCAGAGAAGAGTAACATTTGCATGCCCCACACTGAGATAAACTGCAAAGTTAATGTTTTTTCTGCCCTCTCCGGCTACATTTTGAAGTAAAGCATTGCCCCAAAGCTTCAAGAATATAGCCTCTATTTTTTCTTATCTTACAGTTTGTTATCTGACCCTTTGTTTTTGCTTATTAATGCCCTGTCTCTGGAAATTCCTGATTAGCAAGAGCTGGAAAGGTTGTAACCTAAGTACAGCTTGGACCAACAAAGTCCAAGTTCCAACATTCCTCTCTGGATGTTGTTGGACGTAGAAACAAAGATGTGATACTATGATCTCAAGTCATACAGATCCTGGCTGACCATTGTTTTTAGCAAAGAGGGTGAAAGCTGATGAAGTCTGCTTGTTTTTTGAAATAAAAGACTAAGTATACAGCAGAGTACATATACTGGAGTGTGTAGCTACGCTGCTTATTGTGATGGTGATGTATTTGTTGCTTTGTTCTTTACCTGCTTTTTTTTCTTTACCTGGAAATAATTGCTGGGCATGGCTGTAACTTGTACATTAATACAACTGTGTGTCATTATTCTAGAACAATGTTTCCACCTCCAGAAAAAGAGGATTTTTTAATACGTTTAGCTCCTATGCCAGCTGTCCTCTTTGTACCTGTAAGCTTCCTCCAGATCACCTTCTGCTCTCACACTGTTACAAAACTAGCCATGCTTCAGCACTGGTCGCGCTGTCCAGCTGGAGAGGGATGATGGCTTTCTGGCTGGAGAAGCGTTCAGCCCAGAAGCACCGCCAGCCGCCTCTCGGTGCTCCTCCCGCAGAGCCCGTCCCCTCTTTGGGAGGATGCTGACCCCGAGTGTGTTATCAGCAGCACTTACCCACCTGTCAGCTAACAGAAAACCCTTTTCTGCCCTTTCCCCCTGCTCCTACTTTCACACAGTAGTCGATTAGGCCTACGCATGGTGCACAGCAGAAGTATCCTACAAGCTGTTACTGGCACACAGAGAGCGTGAAGAGATGTTGGGAGGTCACCTAGTCCAAATGCCTCTGTCAGGCAAACTCGGATGTGTTTGCCCAGCCTGTTCTTAAAAACCCTGAGAGGCGTTCCCCAGCCTGCCCAGATGCTCTGTTTGCAGCATTTCACCACCTCTTTACTTGGTAAGTTTTCTTAACAGTGAAGCGGAGCATTTTTTTCTTGCAAACTAAATCAATCATTTCCCATGTTTGGCCAGGAAATTACAGCAGCTGAGGCTAAAAAACTGAGTAGCAGTCAAAGATTTTATATGAGAGAGAATGTTCAAGCCTGTAATGTTTACTGCGATGTGAAGTGCTGCAAAATCAGTAAAACTTCTTGCACTGGGTTTTAAGCCATCCTCTATTTGGGATCAGGACAGGATCACCACAGACTAGATGAAGTGGGCCAATTACATAAGAAAAATGAATACATGAAATACCTGTCGTCAATAGAATTATTTATGGGATGATAGAAACTACTGAGCATACAATGCCCCCCTTCCCACAGCAGTTTCAAAATAACCGAGTTTGAAAACCTCAATAGATTTAAAATGATTCCTAAATTGTTTCCCAGGGTTTGTACCACTTCCTTGGGTATCAAAGCATTAGCCTTTTATCCTTTCAGGTGGTCTCTGAGATGAGAAGAAGTTTCAGCTGTGGAAGGGGCAGCGTAAGTCTGCGATCGCACAGTCACTTCTAGTCAACAAAATCTGCACATGCCAAAACAGGCAGCCTGGCTCTCCCTCTGGCCTCCACCCTGGGTTGATGCTGATGTTCTTCTGGTCACAGGACTGATCTGGGAATTCATCCAACTGAAAAGTAACTTGATCAAAAGCTGGATTTTGGTCCTTCAGCTGTCTTGCCACATATACACCGAGCTCTACACAAACAAGCCAGCATGAGCAGGCAGCTGTAGATAGGGGCAGAAGGGATCTGCTCTCTTCAGAAGTATCACCAGTTTATCAGGTTAAAACAAATCTGGAATCACAGCTTTAGGCAAACACAAACCTGATTATCCTGTCATCAAAGAAAAGATACTTTTTTTTTTTGCAATGGCCATATAATCTGGATTCTTTGTCTTTTTAAGGAATTTGTTTTCCTCACAGAAAAATCTGACCAGTTTTTTCATAGCCAGACATCTGTAATGTCACAGATATTTTTTGCAAAGCTTCTCTGTCCCATTTATACTTGCTTACTTTCCCCAGGAAATACCCTCATGTTACAGGATCTCTCACCAATGTGAAATAAAATGTGGTAGCCAGCAGAAGAGAAGAAAGTGGAATACAGGCTTTTCTCCCATGATACATTCCCATTTCAAACTCAAGTGTGAATTTCAGTGGTGGATTGTTAAACACACTGTATGTCAAGTCATTGGTATTTCCTCTACTGTATTATCTCTAGCACCTGGTTTATGATGTTACTGGAAAGCATGAACATGCTTCTGGATGCAAACATAAGAGTTTTCACTAATAACAAGAGAACACTGTCACTGGAATCGTGGTCTACAACAAGCTTCCCCTCCAAATTCCCATGTGGCAAAAGTCAGTTATAAATGAGGGGTTTTTTGGAAGGATGGTGTGGTTTTCTACTTTCTATAGAAAAATCTCTTGTATTGCTAAGTTTGCTGTAGATACCTCTACTCCATCATGTAAGGATTGAAAGGAATCAGAGAAGATCCAAACCCAAGGATGGATCCAAAATATAGATGTGGATTTGCATCCAGACCAGAACTCTAAGCCCAAAGACTCTCAGTAATGTCTCCTGAAATTAAACACTGAACTCAAATCCACTAAACTTTGGAGCCATATCCAAGATTCTGCATCTTCAGCTCAAACCTGTAACTAAAACCTCATTTTCATCTTTCTAGGCAACCCAGCCTGATTTGGGTCTGGACTCCTAACAAACACCACTAACCCAGCAGTATAAATGCAGTTGTGTGACCTGCTTCCTCTGTTTTCATGTATTGAACATAATCATTCTGCCCACATAATGACCACAGCCTCAGCTGCTGTAGTTTGATGCATCTCCATTACCCCAAGCACTACAAGTCATGTTTTTATGAACAGGGCAAACGTGTTTGATCAGGTTAATTAACTTGATAAAACACATATTCCAAGTTCCCACTGACTCTTTCCTGTAAGTAGTGAAAGATGCACCTAACTGGGGTGGACACAACAGGAGCAGCTGGGAAGAGTGGTGGAGTGTCCCCTGCATCCTTGTGTCATTTGCTGTGGCCACTGCTGCAAACTAGACAGCCCAATCATTTCAATGACAGTTGCCCTTCTCCTGTGAACTCAGGTTACTGGTAAGGCTAACTCTGCCTAGCCAGTGCTCCTGATTTACAAATGACAGGGGCAGTGAGCTATGCTGGGCTGCTATGTTTCGATCTGCTGGAACAAGAAGCAGGTTTGTACTGAACTGGAACTGCTAATGAAGTGTGACGAGTTCTAGGCTGCTTTTCCTTACGACCCTACGAGTGCTTTGAGAGCTCCCAGTGAAAAGCAAACTTCCTGCCGTTTATGTACTAAGCCTGGAAACTCAAGAGAAAAGTTTCTGTCAGAAGTAAAACTCTTGCAAAGCTTCATCTGTCTTGTCCTGTACTGCTACTTTCATATGTAGTATTTTTAATAATATTATCACTTCATAGTTTCCAAGCTGCTTCTAAATCCAGTGGGTCAGATGCTGTGCTGGGGCAGGCAGATAGAGCTGACTCTTCAGAAAATCACTGTTAGCACTAGGCTAACAGCTGGATGTTATCACAAGTCTAATAAGGAGATCATCATCCCTTTACTTTGTGCTCTGAAATACTTACAGGATTAACAGCTAACAACTTTTTTTCCCCTCTTGGCAAGACATTTATTTCTCTATAGCAGGTGTTCTTTTGTCCACATTATGCTTAGTTTGTTTTATATACAAAGTACAGCGTTTGCATAAAATAGCCTAGTGCTAACAGTGATTTTCTGAAGAGTTGTACGAACATGTACTCAAATAAAAAGGATGGGAGTTTCGTGTCCCCTTGTGTTCTTTCCCTTGGCTGCATCTTTGGTATATGCACACTGTGCCACATGATGATGTTAAATCCTGGAAAATGTCTTGGATAAGGTTCTTGAAAATCATTGGAGTATTATTTAAAGGAAAGCCCTCTTGTATGACTTTTTTCAAAAGCACTGCAGACAAGCTTGGCTTTTACCAGTAAAAAAAGATGTGCCTGTACTACTTTTATTAAGATTTTATATAGATGAGCACTAAACCAAGGATGCTTATAAACTGAAACTGTTTTTTGAAAAGCAGAACAAACAAGCTGGGCAATGTTTGAAAGAGGGACTAGGTAACATGGGATTTCATGATCAGACCAATACTGACAATAAAAGTTAAATCTCTGTAAACGAACCCTTAGTAAATGCAGGATTAGGCCCCAGAGACAGACACGGAAGCTGTGAGATTTGGAAATTCAGAAACGTAAATGACTTCTTGAATACGCATGAAGCATTTTTGCTAAATTCATGCAGAAGTGTGTTTGCAGAGGACTCTGTATGTATTCCTACAAACTAGCTACGAATGCTATTATAACTTTAAGACAACAGAGAATAAAAATAGAGCCAGTGTATACAGCTGATTAACGAATGGCACCTGTGCTCTGCAGCACCATGCATGGAATCACAAATCAACACTACCTGTAAATCCGCTGTTGACTTCAGTGGGATCAGATTTTTCAACCGTTACTCTGAGCTTTATGATCAGACCCCGCAAATGTTTAGGCACACATTTAAAATTAATCCTTTTTATAATGGCTCTTGTCCATGCGCAACTTGTATGAATATTCCCTATGCTTATGGCTTCTCCAAATTTTAACAAGCAACACGCATCCTGTGCTGTTGGCAGGGATCCGTAGGTGGTAAGACAACCGGTATCAGTAACACTTGTGAAACGACTGTGAACCATAGCAATAGCCAAGGACCCTTGCCAGTACCTCCTTGTACAAGCAGGCTTTCTGGATTTCATTGACTGACCATATAATACTACTAAAAAGGACAAGCAACTCCTGGATAGACATCACAAAATGGCACACAGTCAGCCTGATGATTTTCATGGCATGATGATTTCACAGCAGACCTTCTGCCACTGGCTCTATTTTTTAAAAACCTGGGTAATTCTTAGACCAACTTCCTGAAGTGCTGAGCAAATCCAGTACGCTCAAGATTTCACTCCACTCAACTGACATCAGGGAACTCTGCTGTGTCTTTATAGCTCTGCAGGGTGAAGAGCGATTTGGATGATTAAACTTTGTGCTCCGACTTATATACTGATCTCCTGTGGCCATCAGGATGGAATTTCAGGATTAGGCAGATGAACTAATATTCTTCCTCTAACTTTTGCCTCAGTACCAACTGTTGGTTGCTGCCAGCAGCAGGATCGTAGACCAGATGGATCTGTGGTGCAATCCATGTGCAACTCCTCTATCTCTGGGTTGTAGCAAGCCAAAAATGATGTAAGTCTTGATTTTTGTACAACCAAATTAAAGACCGAGTAATAGAAAATAAATAGTAAGCACAGAACAAAGACAAGGAAAGAAGCCACACAAGGATTATCTGAGCTTTGAGTCAATCAAACCTAATTCTTCCACACATAAATAGAATTACAAACTTGGATATATGCAATGCAGTAGGGTGAATTTTATACACAGATTTCTAAGTAATATATTTGATTCTTTCTCACAAATGCTGATATGAAAAAATTTCAATTGACTTGAACTGAATGGTCATGTGAGCAGAATAATTACAAGAAGCAGTGTTAAACAGCTGGGAACAGGTGCCTAGGGAGATATGCAGGGGAAAGTAAGTAGAGCCAGACTTAATATCTTTATTATTAATGACCTGGAATAAAGAGTATAAACAGTTATGTTAATGAAATCTGCAGATGGTAACAATGGGAACTGCTGCAACACCAATGAAGACGAAGAAACAGCATGAGGTATCTCAGACATTAAAATGCAGGTCAAAAAGAAAAAAGACCCTTTATGCATAGAGCAGAAATCAATTACACTGTAACTCTTTAGAGGCAGAAAAGAAGTTGGAGAGCAGGATGTCTGTGAGATGCTGAAAAGTGGCAGGCATCTTGATGCAAGTTTCAAATGCTTTGAGGGCTGTCGTACCAGGGTGTACAAGAGGGCGCTGCCTACAGTGAATTAATTTCTGAGCATTCACCACTAGAATAAATCTGGTGATTCATGAGGCACTTGAGGAGACAGCAATGAATCAGTGAAGGGGAGCAATTTATGAGGAAAGATTAAAAGAATTAAATGTAAGTAGGGTTGTCAAGAAAGTTCTGTATTACAGAACTGTATGCAGTTTTTCAGATTAACACCCCAGCCGTGGAGAAGAAATTTTTGGGATTGTATATGTGAAGTCGGTTAACCATTGACAAGACATAATGTGCCATTATTTGCAATCTTTAATGTAGAGTCGCATGTCCTTTTTAAAGATGTGCAGTAGCTCTAATGGGATTTGGGAGCTTGCTTCCAGGGTAACCGGGTGAACACCACAGATCAGACCAGATCTTCATAATGCTTTTATATGGCAATCTATGAAATAGCAGGTTGTAATAGCAAATGCACATTACTGTTTATAATGAGCAATTTCATATTTTACACTTTCATTACGCATCTTGCAATGTCTGTTGCTCTGCACAGACTAATGATACAGTAAAAATGCGATTGAGAAAAAAAGCTGTAAATGAGATCTGTTAACTAGACAGTGTACTCAGGCCTCAGCACCATAGAGAAACAATTTTTCCCCTAAATATAATTTTAGATTTTGCCTTTAATGGTGTAATACTTTTTTTTTGCTATCTTTTAAAATTTCTAGCTTGGAGATGTCATCAAGTTACTTGTATGTGAATGGTTAATGGCCTGTTTGAAAACATTTTGATGAAAAGAACAGTGGATTTACAGTTTAACAAACTTTTTGTAAGCCAGGCCCCAGATAGTAGCTGGTTCTCTGTTAAGAAGTGAGCCTATACAGAGCTCCAACTGAAAATAAATACCTGCCCAACGAGATGTGAGCATGGAAGGCACTGTTTTCAGACCAGAAGAACAATTTTCTGGTAGCACTAGGATTTGGCAAAACCAACGTAAAAAATACCTGAGCCTAATGATACGTGTTCCGTTGCTTTCTGCACGCTTAGGTAGCTTAAAAAATCCTCACTCTGCCTACAGAAAATGTATTACTAAAAATACTATTTCTAAAAATACTTTGTTTATGAAAGGCTTATTGAGCAAATAAACATTTTTCTCTCAGTAGGATTACTTCTTAAACTAAAAGCGGGCAAAAACCATGCCACAAAATAAATGTTTATTGGAGATCACTAACAAGGAGTTATTTAAGTTTGCTGAATACATAGTAACTGCATCAAGGTATATACAAAGGATAATGTACAGAAAGTAGCAAGAAAGTCAGTTCCTTTTAAATTTGTGCATGTTTTAGCGTCCTGTTGTCTGCAGTGTCTTTACAGAAAGCTGAAAACAAAGAACCCAATTCTGTCAGTCTTATTCAGACAACACTACCAGAAGACTTGATAGCGAGAATGTGATCACTCACTGGGTTTAGTGTACTAGATCAGTGGTTTCCAAGCTTTTCCAGAGATCCCTACAGAAGTGCAGAACCTTGCTTTGTGTATTAACCAACCTAACATCAGATTTACTTTACTTAGTTATTTTTATGCCCCCTTAAAAATAGTCTGTCAGCCCCTGTTCCACCTCAGGGGAGGCAGGTTTGCAAAGCATAGGTTGAAAACACAGATGTAGAAAATGGCAGTACTTATTCCTTGCCTACGCTCCTACAGCAAACCGGACAGCAAGCCGTCGGGAGTGTTTGTAGCGGGGTGCGTGAAGATACGGCTCTGCTGGTATGTAACAAGAACACACACTGTACTCTGACGTATTTTAGAAACCAGCACAGTATCTGGAGTCACATCTCAAGGAAAGCATCTCAGCCCCTTTGGGGATGCCAGAGTTGGGAGGCCTTTCTTGGTGATGGTCCTTTGCTGAGGGTCCTCTGAGCGAACTTCACATATGACAATTTGCCGAAGTGACTTTTTGAGGGGGTGCTCACGGGCGGGGGGAGGGTGTATGTGAGCTCCATCTCACAGCTCAGGC
>NW_009189249.1:0-3323 GCF_000690835.1 Fulmarus glacialis | reverse complement strand
TTCTATGATTCTATGATTCTATGACTATACCATTTTGTATCCTAAATTTGTTAACAAATGAGACCAGCACAATAAATTGAAGAGGAAAGACCTATAGTGTTTTAATCTATAGTGGGAAAAAAAATGCTAGAACCACTCCAATTACCTCAAAAAGGTAACTGAGACTGTGTTATTAGAGAGGGGTCAGCAGAATGTCGTGCAATGTATTGACTCATTGACTTAGAAGAATTTGAGGAAGAGTATTCCACATTATTTCAATCGTAACATAAAACATTTTTTAAGCAAACAATACTGGCTATAGAAATCAATCTTCTGGCTTCTTCATTCATTACAAGCTATGGAACACTTTTTTTTGTTGGCTGTGGGCTCTGGTTTCCACTGCTTGACTTCTCAAGAATGATTAGATAATTAGGGAGATCTTATCTCTCAAGGTCACTACGGCTACCTCCCACCTTGCTGTTTTGCAGAGATATGCACAGTATTTGGGAAGCAGAGTATAATCACAGACAGACTGATAGATATGAGTGAAAAAGGAGAAGATAATCTTTCACACACCATGTATTTATCACATTCCCTCACCCATCTGAACCACACATAACGCTTCTTTTGCATGCTATTGAGGTCTAGCCTGGACTGATGTGGTGGTGGTTGTTCCTTTGTCTCAGTAATGCCTTGGTTCCATCCCAGTGATGTGTCCAAGCTTGTATTTTTGTGTTGTGAGAGAGAGAATTTTAGAGGGAGGAAGAATTCATACAGGATCATAGCAAGGGTCAGCTTGGAAGGGCCTTTAAAAGGTCTTCCAGTCCAGCCTCCTGCTTACATGGGAAAGAAGATTGTTGCAAACATTTTGATGAAGTTGTGCGTATTCATATTTGTGCTACAGATTGAGTAGCAGATTTTTGACATACTCAATTTTCTTGGAAATTTGTAAATTTCAAACTGCTCCACTCCTTTATATGTGTATAAAATAAGCTATGAAATATAACATTGTATAGACGTTTTTTTTTTCCCCACTCATGCCCTGATGAAGGTACATGGACATTTAAATTATTCTGGCTTGTGCTATTTTATTGCACTAAGAACTAGGTTTGAATTACCATCACCCTTACTTTTCCACCTAATACATTTCATGCATGTACAGCTGTTTTTTTCCAGCCTTCTGAGCCAAAAGAACTGCTTTCATGCAATTTAATGGGTGTAAGAAAACACTGAGGTACAGGTAAGGTGGAAAAGAAGTGCATGGAAGAAGCACAGTTGTATTTTTGAGGAAGGACCATAAAAATAAAATTAATGTCCGTTCTTCTCTACATGAAAATTAAATTTCCTAATGCCATTATAGCGCTTACCGAGTGTACTTGCCTATGCATTCTCCTCTTCTCAAGATTGTGCAGCATATTGCTGCTCTTCAGGTCAAAAGTAACAGCAGTTCAGTAGAATAATTGCAGTTGGTATAAAAGGACTTTCACTGCTAATAATAGAGGATTTCATTTTAATAAATATATAGTTGATTAGTCCCAGTTAATATATTATTGTGATTTAGTGATGCCATCCATAATTTAGGTGTGTTAGGTGGTGTTTTTATAGGCCTAATAATCCTCAATGTGCTGAAAGAACAGTGTAATAGTTCAGGACAGCAGGATTCCAGTTCATTATGTTGTTGTTTTTTTTTTTTTTTAATTGTGTATATATCAACTAGTTTCAATGCCCGTCGTTATCAGTTGTCTAGTGACAGCAATCAGCATTCTGTCAGAGAGGTGACATTGCATACAACTCAAGCATTATACAAATTGTCTGCTAATAAAACTTTTCAATACCAATAATGGATACCTATGTGATATTATTTACAAATTGAAATTTTCTAGAAAACTGGAGGAAGGTTTGCGATCTTGATGGCAGCTGAATTAATGGAATTTTGCAGCACAAATGGAGATTGGAGAAAGGAAAATCTCCTGCAAGCATCACAGCTCAATTGTTGGTGAAACATGGGGATGAGGGAGATTTTTGACGAGGCTGAAGAGAGATTCAAAAATGCATATGTACAGTGGAAAACATGAGCTACTAATACCAGTACAGCTGAGATGTTTGTGCAGGTGACAACCAAAGCATTTTTTTACTGGGTACAAACTGATGCTATTTTAGACTAATTTTAGGTAGGTAGTAATGATGGGGAGAGAGCTGGTTGCGCTTAAAGTAAAGACACAGCAGTCCCCTCTCCATCCCCACCTCGTTAAAAAATCCAAATTAAATGGAAGAATAAACAAAGCTGTTTCAACAATTAAAGTTTGGAGGGCTTTTTTAATACCATAAGAACAAATGTTAGTAGATTAGACATAGTAACTGAGGTATTTGGATGGACTGAATAAATCAGAGGCTTAAACATGACAGAGATCTGGAATTTATCTAACTCAGAGATGCAAAAACCGTCTGGAATTTACATTCCAAGTATGGAAGTGGGATGAGTAACCACCTCAGCAGTCAGAGTAAAAACAAGGAAAAGGTCTGTATGGAATGGAGAAGGGAAATGAATGAATGAAGAAAGCTATGAGACTCTTGGGAGACTTGGAGGTGCAGGACTCAAAGATTTGCCAAACCTAACCCAGAGCTCGATCTTGCAAAACAGTAAAAAAAAAAGCAGAAGACTATTTAACGGCATAGGTAGCACATTGCAACTAGGACAAAAAAAAAGGGGAAGCCCCAAAGCTCTGAGGTTATATATAATCTAGCTACATTCCCCAGCCTAATGAGTAATTTTTGCAGCTTTCAGAACAGACAAAGATGTAGAAAGGAAAGTCAAAGTTAAGTTTGGTGTTAAAAGAGAATATACACAAAGTGAAAATGACCATGGCATGGAAGATAAACTAGGAGAGCTCAGCTTGCTCAAATGGGGAAGCATTACTGACTAATGAAAGAACTAGGGCATGAAGTTTTACGGCTTGTGGTAGAGATTTTAATCCATCTGTTGTATTGGGGTGGTGCTATATGGCAAGCTTCACTTTTCTTTCTATAAACATTTAATATATTTCCAATTATTCTGTTAGTCTACAATAACACACAAAGCTTTAAAACAAATTTTGAAAATAATGAACACTATGGATATAAATGGAAGATGGCATAAAATGCAGTCCAAGTTTACTAAAGGTAGATCATGAGTGTACTTTAATGACAGCACAATTTTTATGGATGGAAACCTGGTAGATCCAATTGATTTTTATCTCGGTAGAGTACTTGACAATGTAGTACTTGTGAGATTATTAGTTGAAATGGGAAATAGCACAAGAAATGTAAGTTAGATAAAGAATCATAGAATTATAGAATCATAGAAT
>NW_009189248.1:0-7947 GCF_000690835.1 Fulmarus glacialis | reverse complement strand
GATTCTATGATTCTATGATTTTATTCTATTTACAACTTGTGGTAAGGAGCTGCTGTACTCCCTTTGTACACAGAGAGGATTAAAAGAATAGACTTAATAATAAAAAGCCCACACAAATGAGGTTTTTGTTGGCTGTTGCTTTGTGAGTCTGGTTTGTCTTTAAGAAGAGTCTATGTTGTGTATATCAGAAGAATTTCAGTTTCTATCACATCCCTTATAATCAGGTCAGATCTAGCTGAGAATTTCTCACCCATGACCTCTTCTGTCTGACAGAAAGGCACACTGCTCTCAGGCTAACAGAAAACTCAAACTCACTCCCTAAAAGCTTATACCCAGCTTTAGGCTTCTCCCTATTCTGGAGTTCATTAGTTCTTAGTTTTTTTGCCTCCGGAACCATCACTTCATATTACACTGAAGACAGAAAACCAGGAAACTCATACCCGTCTCCTTCTGCCACAAAGAGAGTTAAATAGTATAGTCTAGCATGGCATAGCATACTGTCCCTGTCTACCCTTCACTGCTTCCTTAAATTCTCTTCTAATGTCTCCATATGTACTTTTTCTACTTAACATTCTTTTATCACAGGTCCAATACTGCAAAGTTACAACCCACAACTACCCACCATTGCTGTTTTGACTAGGCCACAATCCTTTATAACACCTGTTTTTAATTGTTTCCTCCATCACACCTGGGGAAGGAAAGGAAGCGCTTCGTTAATCCTGCTCTGATTTCTATTATGTTCTTTTTTCTTTTTACCAAATGGGGTCTACAGCTACAGAACATTTAAAAAGACTTGAAACCTGTGCTTTGATATTTCTAGTTTGTAATGGTAAGAGAGACTGTTATCATGGTAGAGTTAGCTGGGAAAATCCTCAGATAAAGTTGGGGCATGTTATCTGTCATGCTTTTCCCCCTACATCTTAACTTACTTGAGCCAAAAGATGCCATTACAGATTGAAATGTTGGGGGGGGGGGAAACCCACTTCCTAATAGCCTGGGAATTAAGACAGTGAATAAGGATATGGACAAGGATGTAAATTCTTGCTCAAAATAAGGAGTAGCAAAGTCTTGAATCTGGGTCTTCTGTGGTTCCAAAGAATATCCTTAACTCCAGATTATCTGAGTGCTTTTTACTGTATTTCTAATGAACTCTTTAAACAGACCTGGGTTTTGTCTTCAAGCAGAATAGGAACATGCTCGGATTTTCAAATAAATTTTGCAGGGTGTAAAACCTATTTCACACCAACACTATGTTTATTATCATTGCTGAGCTATGTATGCTATAAAGGTATTAACCTTAGGTAGCCTTTAGGCTCTTTCTCTTTACCTTTGTTATGCTAGCAAGTACAGTGTATGGCAATAACTGATTTTAAAAACAGATATAACTTCTACATGTGGTACATACCCTTCTCTAATCAGGCTTCCTTTCTTCGCTATCAAATGAATTTAAGTTAAATTGATTTCAGTTTCTCAGACTATGAATTCAAGCTTGAATGTATTTAAGTTAGTTTAAAGATCAGCTAGAACTACAAGAATAGGTGACTATCTGAGACATTTGTGCATGTTCCCATTACTTGCCTTAAAGCTTTCTCTGGGATAAGAAGAGATTTTTGGTCACTTCCCATAATTCATGACCTGCTCTCAAACACACACTTATCTTCTTTTATAAAGGATGGTAAAGATATGAAATATCCCTATGCTTTATTTACAAAACATTCTACTTCCAGAAAGCTATTTATATCATTTCATAGTTTTATATCTTTTTTTCAAAAGAATATCATACCTGTGTTCACAGAGAATAACAAATCACATTTTCTTGTTCTTTTTTTTAAATTATTTTTAATAATAACACTTCTGTTGCCTCTTAGCTCCATAAATTAACTTGGAGTAACGGTTTGATGTGGAAAACAACAAAATGAGCTAACCCATTTTATTTCTATTTATGCTTTCTCATTTCTCTGGGTCACAGACTGAATTATAAAACTTCTGAATGTCTCATCACCATGCTGCCATTTCATCCTGAAGAAAATGCTCTGAGAACATAGGTCAATGGAAACACAGGAACTACTTTTTCCTTAGAAAGCCTAGAGGTATAATGATCTTCTTGTTGACCCTGTACCTTGCTTCCACATCTGGCTGAAACACTCAGCACTGTGAGAAGAATCCTGAAACCACAAGTATCAGCCTTAACTATTGAAAATACTTTTTTCCTTTAACTTCAGGGAAAGACTCCCTTTTCACGCCCAAATTTATATTTTCAATTCTTAGTCTGTGAACAGTGTCACACAAGGAAGATTTTTTGGAAACTTGGTGACTGAAAAAAGTGATTTCTTTTTAGACAGTTTATCTGTCTACTGGAGATGACTTTTAAAGTAGAAAACTGCTTAAAAATGCTAAAGAACAGCTGACAATAAAAAATAATCAGGGGTGGGTGAAAATAGTGATTTTATTTCCTCTGCTATGTTGCTTCCTGTCTGAAAACATTTCAATTTAAGAAAAAAAAAAAACAAAACCTTGGGGAAAAAACTACGTGCATGTTATTTCTGATTAAAAAGACTGTGCACATAATATGTTTCCTGTTTGACAGTATGCCTTGCTTCCAGAATTATTGATATTAATATTTACAGCCCAGGACTGAAGTTTTCCCAGAGTCCAGTGGAACATTAGGCTCTCCCTGTTTTCAATACTGCCTCTGCTTGGATCACATACTTCCGAGTAGGCTCCAAATGAGTTCTCCTCTCCCTGCAGCTACATGCAATGAGAACTACTTCTTAGTGGATGTCACATTTTCAACTCAAAGGGAAATTCCTCTTTGTCAAAAATAAACCCTAGCAGAGGAGGACTGGCAATAATTTAGCAAAGGAAAAATGCAAAGAAAATTCAAAGGAAAGACCTTTTGGCATAAAGAAACTGCTGCATGTATACTAAGAGAATGATTAAAAAAAATACCTGGAATGTAGACTCTGTTTTCAGTATATAATATCGGCATACTGGAAATACTGGGATTATGTGTAAACAACTTAGCAGGCTGGCATCAAAGGAGAGAAATACTGCTGAGATTCTTGCTTTCACTTGTGCTTACATGTCATGGCATAGCATAGCTGGCATTGGTGCTAGCGCAAGCAATGCAACACAGGACCACTAGTGCTGAGGCTGCCTTTCCTGATCTTCAGAATCTGCCTCCTGGGCCTCAGTAAGCTGTGGACCCTGGTGCAATTACACTTGATAAGTTTGCCCTGCTTATGTATATCTTTGATCTTTATATAAACAGTCCCTGGACATTTGTTCATGTTGAGCAGTACTTTGATCCATGAATAAAATCACTCAAAAGTACTAGTGCAGCAAGGTAGGGTTCAACATTTATAAACGTAAAATCTTGACATAAACTGTTTTCACAAACTTGTGTTCCTTTGGGACAACAGTCATGCCTTGTTTGCTTTTTTCTGGCAAGCTGTTTTGAGTTAGAACAGAATTGGAATGGTAATTGTAATGAAACAAAAGGAGGGGAAGAACAATACAGTTCATTTTCCGAGTAAAAATATTACAGAGAAATGATAAACTAATTTTGTGCAGAATCCTTCCCCTTTTATTTATTTATCTAATTATTTGCTTTAAAGACACCTGGCTTCGGGCTAATTTAATCTCAAAAGAACCATCATCCTGTAAATAATTTCTAATAAACTGTGCATTATTGAGAACAGGGGGAGGTTAAGTAGAAGACCTCTCAACCTGAATTCTGCATATACTTTAAAATATGGTCTAAAATAATATAATGTGATTCAGAGCACTAGAGCTCTTTTCAATGCTTTTCTGTTGCCGCTATTCTTTTCTTTTTAATTCCTTTAAAAATCTTCACTCAGTGAAATAGGAGATGTTTTTAAGCTTCCGAATACAAACAGTTTCTTAAGGGATTTCCCATTTTACAGAGTGGGAGACATAGGTGTGTAGGACAAAGATTGTAAATGTATATCTAATTCTAGAATAAGTGTAACAGACTTCAGAAGGAACTTGTGGATATTGTACAATAGTATGTTTTTAATGTCACTCTTTACCTCAAAGGAATAAATCACTTTGGATAAAAGTGATGTAAATGTAAATGTTACAGAGAAAATGTGAAAAGTTAATGGGAAAGCACTGTTAAAAGATTTTTTTTTTTCATTGCATAGTGATGCCACATTTTTTCACAAGTTATTTTGTTAATAGTGAGCTAGCCACAAGAGTCATTAGTTCTGAATGCTTGTTTCACTTTATACCAGGATACTGTATTTGCTCAAAAATTGCTCGTGAAACAAACTGAGTAACTCGAAGATGACCAGAAGTTACTTCTGGTCATTTAAATTCTATACTCAGAAAAGCTTTTGAATGATATCAGATGAATTTGTTGCCATAATTTGATTGTGCTTCTTCTTATCATTTCACAAATTTCCTTTAAATGAAACTAATGCAAGTGGAGATGTTGCTGAAGAGCCTTTCTGTAACTACTTAAAACAGATTTTTAGCAATATATTGAGTATATAAGTGTAGCTTGGAGTGAATGCATTATGGAGTAAGAAATACTATCAAATTTCAATATACACAATATATTTGGGTCATTTGCTCACATGATATATATTTGCAGGGACTAGCTACATGCCTATGTACAGTACTGAAGTACTAACATTAAAATTAGCATTAAAAAAAATTGGGTTGTAAACTTAGATTTTTCTTATCATAGATCTCACATACATTCTCTATGTTCTGTTAAGTATCTACTTAGAATTTCCAAGCATTTGTTTCATTTAAAAATCAGGATTAGGCAGCTTTCTAACAGATACATTTTACCCATCAAACTGGGGAATTTGCATATGTCATGTAGGAATTACTGATTTGAGATTGAACTGTCATCTCTTCAGGCCTTAAAATCTATGAACTGATGAAAAGCGTGCTATGTACAGGTTAATTTTATGTCTACTTTGGAATTTAAATCTCACTTAGCTGTTGCTAAAGCTCTCTTTGGTCTCTCACATTCAATGTTTTTCTCATCTTGTGCTACGAGCAAATTTTCCTTCATTCAAAATTATCTTCATTCTTTGTTTATAATTTTAAAATTCAGTCTTATTTCTACCTAGTCAGTAATTTCTGCCAGATAGCTAACTATCTTCAAACCTCATGGAAATTGCCACGTTATTTTGTCTTCAAACTCAAACAAGTAAATTGCATGTGGGTATTACAAGCATTCCTACAATGCAGGAAAATATTACCAGACCTTATAAAGAAGCAGCAAAGTGTTTGAGCCTTCTGAATTCCATGCCATTTTCAAAATGCCTTGTTCAATGTTTAAGATACACAGGAATTTAGATGTAGTCAAATATATTTTAATCACATCAATCAAATGACAACTTGATGAAATTACTACATGTCACAAAGAAATGTTTTATATTAATGTCATAAAAATGGTTTTCTGAATGAGTATATGAAGGAGCTGCCACTTGAACCATAGCAGAACTGGAAGTTTGAGAATCAAATAGCTAAGAATAACACTGCTCCATTTTCAACATACTAAAAGCTTTTTACTCGGTGGGAAACTAAGTTATTAGAAAGGGCAGTCTAAAAATGTACTGCTAGGAGATTTGGGAGTAGTAGTCCTTGAAGTGAAGATTTAGTATTGTAGATTTTACAATTTATCCATTTTTGGTGGTTGTGATGTATGAGTCACAGGGGTAATAAACTTCAAATACGTTGAAGTAAAGTTAAGTACTTCCCAGTATCTTTTATTAATTATCTGTGGAATAAAAGAAAAGAAATTAATGCAGAGACATAAGCTCATCTTGGAACAAAAGGGGAATACATTCTTATTGTGATGATTTTACTGAGTCTTTTTCTGAGAAGGCTGAGGGATCAAAAAATATTTCATGTCTATAGATTACTTAAAATATTTCAATTTTTATCATTTTTTAATTGAAATGAGGAATGTAATAAAAAATTAAGGATGGCAGACTAAGAATACTGTAAACAGAAGTATTGAAAGCATTGTGTTCTTCCCTGTGCAAAAGCTGTAAGTCAATCCTAGCTAGCAGGCTTACCCGCTGGAGTTGTTTCAAGACTATTTCATGCTTTTTGTTCTTTTAACCACAGAGTTCTTTTGAGAAGACTATAGAGTGACAGAAAATTTGTCACATATATGATGGCTCTGTGATTTAGCAGGCAGTTGATACGCCATTGCTCAAGGGTATTTCTAAGCCTTTCTCTTGGCTATTCCAAAGCTAGCTGACCAAGATGATCTGTGTTTATAGTTTGATATAGAAAGAAAGAGTAAAAACAAAACTCCCCACACATTCCAACATCCTTCCTAACTCTTAAAGTCAAAGACTGATTTCTTCATTTCCTGATGATCTGGCACTCTGAAGATTGCAAATACGATCTTTCCCTAAAGAAGGAAGGAGTTTTCTATGTGCATAGTACAAGCAACAGACTACAAACTTGAGGGACTAACTGCTGATTTCAGGTGACTTTGATAGATGGAATCAAAGCCGTATTCAATTTTACAGCCCTTTATTACCTCCAAGTGCAACATCCACATTTAGGTTAATCGAAAAAAACCCAGAAAACGCATTTCATTCTCATGAAAAAAAAATGGTGTTTGTTTACACAAGTGTTGCCTGTGAGTATTTAAGGTCAGCTCAAAGTTTGGCTTTGTAACTTCTTATTCTTCCACTCATCAGCATAGCCAAAACCTCCAGACCTATGTCCCTTCGATCATTTCATACTTGGACACCCTCCAACATATTCACTTTCATCTAAAGCTTACGGCTTCTTGGAAGCAATAACACTATTTACTTCAACCTTGCAGAGGCTTCAAGAACTGACGATAAACCGGGATGTTTTCATATTTTCTTTCCTTACAGTAAAATTCTTTCCTCTTTACTCACTGTATGAGCATCCTGTGTTGGTATCATGTTAGTAGCCTTCATGTAGTATCAAGAATCAATGCATTTGGTAAGCAAACATACAAAGCGAAGTTGATACCACTGATCTTTTCCCACCTCTATGAGAAAACACCAAGCATGACATTGTTTTTGCAACTAGAGAATGTCTCTGATGAATAGCAATTATTAGACAAAAATAATCAATGCATTATTTCAGGTTCCATGTGCTTACTATGTATTTTAAGCTAAGTAGTATCCACACTTGCCATGAAATGAATACAATAGCTTTAATCCATTTCAGTGAAAGCAGAGACATTTCTTTAACTAGATCCTACAATGAATGCTAGATTGACGGATTGAAGTAGAAATGTCCAGTTCTAAGATTTGCAAAAAAATTGCTCATGCTTTTTTCCCCACCAACCCCTATCTGAAAGTCAGTCTGAAGCCTCATACGGATACAAACAATTTAACATACTCCATACTTTCATAGAGAGTTGAGGTTCAACTAAGTGCTCAGTCTAGTTTGCACTCTTCTTACATTTTCTAGATCAGTCTTCCATATCCCTAGCTAATTATCAACATAGTCTCTACAGATAATCTTGTCAGAGGATGACTGTGTCAGAAGATAATCTTTTGGGGGGATAATCTTACCACAGGATCATCTTGTCTCAAGATAATTGCATTACAAGACTCAGAGCATTACTTCCTCCCAAGAATATGGTACATTTTTAGAAGCAGTAATATATAGTCTTAAGTTTAAAAGACATACTAAACTATATGACATTAGTCAGCATAGCAGTGGAAATCAATGTAGTGCACTTCTCTTCTATGTCTCTGCAAAACATCCTATGCAAAAACGTTTATGAAAAAGGACTGTAATGAACACCATTTTGATAGTATAGTATATTACAGAGAAATAGTTACGTCTTTAGTTCTCTCATTATAGTTTTAATACTTTGCATTAAAAGCTTCTCCTAGATGAGATTCCACAGGCATTACTTTGCATTAGCAGTTTCTATTAGAATCATAGAATCATAGAATC
>NW_009189247.1:0-25342 GCF_000690835.1 Fulmarus glacialis | reverse complement strand
TTTATAAATATAAATAACTGTATTTTTGAATATCAGGCATTACCTTTTTATTCTGATAGGATAACAGGGGTTGGTGTCGTTGCAGAGTTGTGTATTTTAGAAGGGATTACAATTTTTCAGAATATGTAGCAAGTAAATAACAATAAATGTTATTTAAATATGCTTTGAAGCTTTTAGTTAAAGGGGCAAGACACATAAGTATGAATTAGATGTGAAGAAAAAGTCACTGTTTGGATATTTTGTGTTTGTATTTTGCAAGGATCCTTGTCACAAAGTCAACTGCGGAGTGTCATTAGACCTGCCATTTTACAACCCCCACAAGCCGTGACCTGTCCTGAAAATCCTGTAGTATCTCTAATAACTAAGAAAGAAGCACGTGTTCAGGTAAAAAGAAAATTAATTTTACTGGCTAATATATGTTTGCAACTCAAATTAAAAAAAACAGTGCTGTTTTAAAGCAGTTAATTATTCCACTGCATGATTTTCAAGAAAGTTCCCATATCAGATTCAGTGGAATCGATGGATCACTGACGTGGTGTGAGCTGTTAAACTCATGCTGACTGTGTTTGAAAAAACATCTCTTCTCTGCAGGCTGTCTCAACTTTCAGATATCAGGGTTCTGTGGGCAGATCAGCTTTCGGGGTCTTTTGGATTTTGTTTATTCAGAAAGTAACATTTTAGCATTTTGATTAAGGGCACTGGCTTAGTACGCAGCTGGAGGAAGCTTTGCCAACTACCACATACGTATACATATCTCGGTGACTCTGGACTTCCAGCAGATCTATTTATAGCAGAAAATAAGCTTGGCCTAATTGATTAATCTGGTTTTATTATTCCTAGCTATCTGAAGACAGCTCTTATTCCTCAGCTGAGAATTCACTAAGTTCCAAAACAGCAGCGAGGTCAGCTACTACCATGAATCTTTTGAGCTCTAAAACAACACAGTAAGTTTTTATTCATTATATTTCTACACCATTTTGTAACTTCGCCTGTGGCATGCCCTTTTGTCCTATGTGTCTAGTATGGTACTAAGCCCATGCTATCTACACCCACACAGTGCTCACTGGTGTTTGTGTGGTGCCAGGATTTGTGGGTACTGACATAAGCTCTATGATTAAGAAATGGACTCCTGCCGGGAATTAATCTGTGTGGGACAGTTTGTTTCTCATTAGCAACCCCCAAGCCAGAAACTATTTTGGTTTGCCATCTCATGCAGCTTTGGCAGTTCAAAATATGTCCTGGTTTTGAGTGTTTACAGTCATCTTTGTGTCGCTTTGGAGAACTCTCTTCTGATTGCATAGCTGCTGCATCTCATAAACAGAGGCAGAGAAACTCAGGAATTATCAAAATATGTCAGCATATTGGACACAGGAGACATGAAGAAAACCATACAGGACTGATCTGGAAGACAAGGTGAATGCTGCAACTGACGCTCTACTTCCATGCACATGCCAGAATTTCTGGCATGAACAACTAGCTGTGATGATTGTGATAGGGTGGCATCTTTGTGCAGACATGGGTTGACCAGCACGGACTTCAGAACTTCTGCATGAGGAAGCTGACTTCCTTGGACTAGCACGTTGCCCTGTGCCCTTGCCTCTGTATATGACTGAAACAGCTCATAGCCCTGCAAAAATGGGCTATTACCTCTCTCTGGAGACTGGTTCATGAGAATGTTAGCCAGCAGGTTGTCCTGTGGGTATTAATGCTGCTTGCTGGTGGTTGATGAGGGTTATTGACCTGGAAGTTGTGAGCATCAGGAATACACCTGAGATCAGTTATGATGAGAGAACGACATTTCAAAATTGGTAGGGCCACAGATAACGCATTTGTGATGTTGGCTCCTTTCCCCTTCCCACCCAAAGAGGGCAGAGAACACAACTGCAAAGGAGTCTGTTCCAATCTTCTTCAGGGCTGGGTGGGCCGCAGATAAAGATTCCTGCACACAACATTTGGGATGCACAGTGCCAGAGTTCTGAGGAGATAAGGGATCTAAGACAACTTAGATTCTTAATCCTTATCAACAAGAAGATAAAGGGCAGATGCTCACTGTGATTTTGGAAGAGCCAGCCTGTCCTTTTCTATCACAGTTAATGCTGTGATGATGCCCTGTGAGGACAACATGGAGCCACGCAGCATGCTGGATTTCTAGCAGATTCAGAATGATGGTAATGCACATAAAGCTAAGGAGAAAATGGTACCGACTTCAAAATCAGTTGGTATCAATACTCCAAGTCTGTTTACCTCTGTCACCTGCACAATATCTAGGAAAAGATAGGTGAGTGGCTTTCTCTTGTGAAGTAGATGGATAGAGAAATGCAGTGCAGTGTTTTAGTGCTGACAAGTTGTAAGACTTAAGTGCTTATGATATTTCTTTTCTTTTTTAAAAGAGAAATTGCTAATCTGCTTGGGGTATTTGTGCCTCAAATTAGTGCCTATATTAATTCTGTACCTCATAATTGTGGTAAATGTTGGTTTATTTGACAAGTTGAAAACTAATTTAAATACAACTAGGTGCTTACTGCTCCTCTGAGATTGCAGGGAAGTGCCATTCTTCTGATCTGTATTGAGTGACTGATGTTTTAAAATACTTCAGTAAAATCTTTTTGGCATAGCTGTTTTCTCATAGGTAACTTGACAACAAGTATTCAAACAACCAACTTTATTAAACTCGATATACATGCTAAACAATAGTGAACATCGCAGCCAGACCTGCTCACTGCTAAGAAAAGACTTTTTTAGATTTGTTTTTAATTATCGATCAAGGTGTAACTATTGACATTTATCTACAAAAAATAAAATGCAGAGAAATTCAACAGCAGGGATTGCTGCTGCCTGCAAATGTCCCTCTTACTTTGCCTCCTCTTCCACCTCTTCTTCTCTATATGATACGGTTCTATATAGAGATGAATGAAAATGGTTTGTTAGCCCTCTGTAGTTGCTGCAGCTGTCCACGTCCCAGGAAACCACCAACAGTTCCATTTCCTGAACTGGCTGTAGTAATGAACTGAAAAGGAGAAATTTGCAGTTTCTCGAGTCTGATTAAAAGCTTGAAAAAAAGTTTGTGTCGTAAGTGGCAGAAATATAATGCTGGGAAAACGCAGGCTTCTGGTCATGTATTCAGCTTTGCACAAGGATTTGCTTGGAAAACTGCAAGGGTTCAAGGCCAGCACTGGAACTGGCAGCTACTCAGACTCTTCTGGACACCCTGAGAAGAACAATACCTGGATCTACTCCCTTTCCATAGTCCCTTTCCAGTATCTTATCCACATTTTTCCTTCTCTCATTCTTCCTTGTTAGTGGTCATTCCCTGAATTCAGTGCCTCTCTTTTGCATTTCCATGGCAGTGTCATCCCTGGCACACTTTGTTCTTGTCCTGCAGCAACATAAGGGTATTGAGGTTTTAGTAAGACTTTAAGGCTGGCACTTCCAGTTAACTGTCTGGAAAAAGAAATATCCTGCACTGATTACTTTTTACTTACATTTCTGAAAATAATCAAAATCCATTTCCCACGTTATTTCTTTGATACAAGGCTCTAGTATCTGGTTTTTAGCTCTTCTGGGGTGCTATCCTTACTAAGTTGCTACTGGAGCAGCCTAGAAGCGGCAGATGAAATTTCAGGGTGGAAATTGATCACAATTCAGTGAATTTTAGTGGGGAGTTTTCGTAAGGATAAGAAGCTCATTAGTTTAAACACACTTGACATTCCCTGTTTGTGGCCCCAAACACGTATGAAAGGCTTCAAGGCTGAAAAGAGACGGATATTCTGATTTCTGTTTCTTATTTGCTTTTAGTCTTAGCAACACGTCAAGCATGAGAACGTTAAGGAATATTTTTTTCCTTAAGTGTAAAATGGAGATAGCCTGTACTTGGGAATTTGTTCATCCTATGTGAAGAGATTTCAAGCACACTGTAGTTGTGAACACAGAAACTAAGTTTTAGAGCAATAGTCAAAGTTCTGGCAACAAACCCAGCTTATTAAGTACCGTTAAGCCCTCCCAAGGCTGATAAATGATCTGGAAGAGCAGGGAACTGGTGCTGAAGTATGCAGTTTGTGACAGAACATCAGATCGTCTTCCTGCCAAGTCGTCCTTCTGGAACAGAAAGAGACAAGAACTTGGATGGTTTTGCCTTTGCCAGCAAGGTGCAGTGATTAAGCTCTACAGAAAGCATGAACAACCTATAAGACTTTTGTTAAAAAAAACACAAAAACCCTCAGCAGCAGGAACAACTTCCATGCAAATAAGTTTACAAGGACTTTTCTGGTGACTTTTATAAAAACTGGATCCTGTTAATTTAAAGTGGCTATGTAATTAGCAGGTCAAATCACAACTCTACTTATATTAGAATATTCTTGAATGTAATCCACAAGTAATACTTTTTACAAGTTGTGACTATGTCACTATTTAAAAATGCATTCACCTTCTTGTCTTAAAACCTCCTGAGAAGTAAGAGGCTAACTGAGAGTAGTTAAACTCAGGGTAGCAATGCAAAAAAGAAAAAAAATCGTTTTTATCAGGAAAACCTGAGACACTAAGAAGAAAAAAGGGACAGAAGAGAAGAAGAACAAGTGTTGTTTTAATGTAACTTCTGCCAAAACCAGTCACATTCCAGATCCTAAACGTAAAGTGATTTACCTACTGTATGAAACTTTCTCTCAAATCTGTATCTCCAAACTATAGTTGGCCAATGCCAAAGGATTGCAAATATTTAGTTTTCCTCACTTCTCATTTTAACTGTATCTATGGAATGGGTCATTGAAAAATGGAAAGAAGGTCTTTCTTTCCTGTTTTAGTTCAGGAATAAGCCATCTTATGTTCATCATAAGCCATCTGCTATCATACCTTTACATTTTAGCAGCATTTATGTGAATTGAAAGTGTGTGCATTAGAATACACTGCCTCTCTGCCTTTCCAAGATGTTAGGTGGATGACCAAGGAGTGCCTGTAAGGCACTGGGGAGTACGTTCTTCTGAAGGGCACCAGAGCTGCACCAACATGAAGGGATAATTGTTAATTTTGGTACTCTTTTGGTGGAGCAAAAGGAAATAGGGAAACAAATGTGACTCATTAAAGTTTCTGGAGTAAGACACTTTCCGGTGGAGAAGGCATGTTGTTTTGCTTCCTGTTCTTTGCTTTTACGGAAGCAATATCCTCAATAATCTTCATGAACTACAGCATGATGATCTCTGTTCCTTTTGTGAAACATTATGTAGAGAATGTTCTCAGATTCTCTTAAAGAATTTGTCTGATTACTTAAGTGTCAATTTTTTTTTGTCTTTAATGTAAGGTGTGGTAAAGTAAATGCATGGACTTATTTATATTCTTGACAAAGTTCTAAGTATTTCTAAATGACATTCTTATGTTATTTTGTTCCCACAGAAGTCAGTGGTTTGAAGACCGAAGTGTACAAAACAGCAGCAATTCTGATTTTGTGTTTGGAGAAAACATGGTTGAGAGAGTTTTGGTAAGATCTGTAAATGCTGGCAGACTTTTTATCAAGGTTAATGTACTTATAAGTAAAATTTTTTTCAGAGATTGATTCTTTTTAGCTCCTCCTGTTCTTTTAAAGATGTGAGTAAATAAGATTCCAATGACTGTTGAGGAGAAAATATCTGAATATTTTCTGTAGGAGGGGTAGGCATGCTTATCTTCCCCATCGCAGATTAAGTACTTTAATTACTAACCCATACTTTAATACTAACCCATTACATTGCTCACTTTTGACCTGAAAAAGGGTTTTTTATATATTCCATGTAAAGTGGGACAGCCACAGTACGAGATAAAAGAATGTGGTCCACACTGCTCTAATAGTTTCTACCATAACTGTTAGGAGATGGGAGAAATTAGTACGAGGGGAAAATTGAACACCCATCCTGGGTAGTGTCCATGTTAAACTATATTGTGCATGCTGTGAGACAGCTTAATGGATCAAGTCCTGAACGAAACTCAGGCAAAAAGGTGGTTCCCAAGCTGAGGACTGCACTATTTAAAATTGAATTTAAATTCAGTTTCTAGTGGGAGTAGAATGAAAACAGTACGCATATCTGCCAGTGAAAAAGCTTGGCAACCATAGGTCTGGGTTATGACTTCTGACCTGGATTTAGTTATAAGATAGGAGTTGAGCCACAGAGCATTGTCAAGAGCCAGAAGCATTTATTTACACATGATTAAAAAACTTTATCGGCGAAAACTGAAGGTCATGGAAATTTTTAATTCCACTGAGGTTAAGTTTGTGGTGCCTGGGAATTTTAAACTATTCTTCTGGGGCTTAAGTGCTTAAACTGGAAATTAGCTGGTACTTAAACAAGTCTTTCGGTAGATTTAAATCCTAGTGCAGGATCCATACAAAGAGGCCATTCTTCTTCGTGGAAGAATGATGTACTGACTTTATGATAATAAAATTTCTTCCACTAGAGACTGAAATTGTATCATCTGGGTCAGTTTTTACTCTTTAAGATACTACAACTGCTAATCGTCAGCCTAGCATGCATTAAATGATTCAGTGTTCTGTTTGATATGAAGTAACATAGCCATTTTATTTAAATAGGAATTCTTACTTCCTCTGTTTTTTAACAGAGTCCTGAAAAGCATCCCAGGCTGTGTAATGAAGCTGGTTCAGACAAAGGAGAAATAACATCCATGTCCATAGAATCTTTTTATGTCAGTCCACAAACAAGTAAGCATACTCAGCAAGCAAGTACAGTTAACTGTATTATTATATGTTTCGCCTATATCTTAGAGGATGTTAAATGAGTGGCGGTCAATAATTTTCATCTATTCTCAAGTTATCCAGTCACTAGTACACATGCAGTATGTGCCAAAATCTGTATTCAGAAAACAGCTACAGTTTGGTTTATGACATTTGAACTGGACTAACTTCAGAATGAATGATCTAAGTTACTCAGGATAGAATAGAATTTTACAGATGATTATTATTTATTACAGATTATTATTATTTATTATTTGAAAAAAAATGCAGTGAACTTTGTGAATGCCTTTTGGACCGCATTTTTGAACTACAAATTTAAGCTGTCGGCTGCTTGTATTTTGTGACTGCTCATATAAATTACTTTGCCATATTTGTATCCTAATTGTAGGACTCAAACTTCTATACTGACAGATTTCTGGGGTTGTTTGTGACTCTGGTGTGAGCTTTTCTACTAGGCAAGCCATGTAAACCTAGGCTGTGAGGGAATCCCAAGCAGGCCCCTATCTTGAGCCCTCTTGCCAAATTTTGCACCCCTCCTCACTAATGGATGTATTGGATCCTGTTACTTTGTATGAACATTCTTACAAGTAAAAAAAAAAAAAAATTAAAGCCTATGGAAAACATATATAGATTATGAAAATATACAAAATTTTGTAACAATGTTGTTCCTTTCAAATCTTGTCCTTTCATGTTCCTGTCAAATATTCATTGTATATGTGTTACTATTCTGAATATTGGGACATATTTATTAATATTCACAGCAATATGACAGACCAGTTTCATTTGGAAAATCAACTTCTAATTATTTAGGACTTGCTTCTGCAAGTTGTCTCTTGGGGCAAACCTCTGCAACTGCAGAGAGCCCTGTTCAATTCAATATGAGCCTAAACAAGTGAGACATTTTGCAGTATTCCAGCCTTTTTCTTTTTCTCTTCTATTTACTTGCTTTGGCCAAAAACTTATTAATAACACTAAATAATATCAGACACCACAGCGATTACTGAAGTCACAGGCCATCCTACGTGCTATTTTTGTGGTCCTGAAAATACTCCCTGTTCACAAAGGATTTCCTTTTTTTTTTCCCCCTACAGAAACAGCTTTGTTGAGGAATGCAACACTAACTGAATCAGCAGCTGCTTGTATTTCCAAGCCAGTGGAGAAAATTCTGTTAGATAAAGTTGAAGTTATAACTGGAGAAGAAGCAGAACACAATGTATTACAGGTGTGTATTTCATAAAGCCTTGATTGTGAGCAGTTTTGTTGTTAAAAAGAACATCAAGATAAGATCTATTACAGATTGCAGCAATCTGAAAATAACTTCAGTTTCTATTTTAAATTTTCACTTTCTTAAGATACGCCTCTGCTAACCCATTTTTCTGTAGGCTGATATTTTTTTTTTCATATTACATTTGTTTATTTTATAGTCCCTTTCAGTAAGTGACTGCTTCAGAACTTCATTCTACAGTTGTATTTTATAAGCATCTACACAGTATATCAGCAGTAACCAAAACTTCAAAATTGGAAGTGATTTGAGTAAACATTTTTTTATGACAAAACTTTTTTGCAAAAAAAGCGATGTGTTGTCAAAGTAATTAGTTTTATAGTTCATCTAAAATATCAATTATCTTTCTGGCCCAGCAGGATGTATCTTGCTATTCGTCATTTTCAAACTGTTATTTTCTCAGAAAATAGCAATGATGCATATGATTTTAAAAATCTTAACATTGAAAGTTACATTATTTTATCATTGATTAAATCTTCTGTCTTGTCAGAACATGGAAGTTTTCCTCTCTTCGGAGTAGTACTCTCCTATTAGTGGTACTGGTATCATGTGCTGCATAATGTTTCTAATGAGTGAGGGAATAAGATTGTAGAACACCTGCAACAAATTCAGCTCTGTTAGTAGATATCGCAGATGAAGAGTTAATGAAGATGAAATAATTGAAAAAGTAAACTGGGATTCATGCTGAATGTTTTCCGTGACTAGCAGAAAGTTTAGCACAGATCTGGGAGCCATTTCATTTTAAGTAATAATGGTGATACATCTGTATATTTATCTTTATATACATGCATACGGATGTATTAAGAGCTGTATCAACAGGTTTAAAACCATAAAATTTTAGAACCAATAAAATTAACATTGGCTGGCAATTTCCATCATGTATTTCTCTTTCAGATCAGCTGCAAGCTCTTTGTATTTAATAAGTTTTCTCTAACCTGGACTGAAAGAGGGAGAGGATCCCTGAGGCTTAATGATACTTCTAGCAATAAATGTGGAATGTTGCAGTCAAGGCTAAGTAAGAATTAAATAACAAAGTTACACATACACAAAACCCTAAATAACTCATACTGTTGCTGGCCAGAATAAGTTTATTTCAACACATTTAAAACCGAGTAGCTAGTTTTATTTAAATCAAGTTGCTGAGAATCTTTTTAACATTGCCTGATAAAGTTAGCTGTGTTACGGACTGAGGCACTGGGCGTTTTTCACTCAGTTTGTACACTCACGCTTGCATATGTTGTTAGGTTCTGTGTGTTTCTACTGCAGTGTGTCTTTAGCTCAGTCATCAGTCTCACAGTTTGCTCTTTGTTGATTCTGCTTTTCCAGGAACACTGTTTCAAGTCACTTCTGGAATGTTGTTTTTACTGTGCTGTCATTTTTTGTACTGTATTGCAGAGTTACAGCAGATTATTTGCTTTCTATGCCAGATGTACTGAAAGAACCAATATATTTTGGTATTTTAAAAAGTAATTAAAAAAAAATCTCATCATGTCAGGTTTTAGACTAAATTAAAAAGAGTAATTCATGAAAATATTAGTTGTATACAAGTGGTACAGAAAACTGCTGCAGTAAAAATGAAGATGGTTCTAATGACTTATATAAACCTTATTATTTTAGTTATGCGAAATCAAGGCAGCTTGAGACTGATTCTCAACACCCGACTGTGGGATCAAATGGTTATAAAAAGAGCAAACAGAAAGAGCCTGTGCTTCACTGCAACAGACCAAGGGGACCACTCTGTTCAAGTATTTCTAATTCAGGTAAGCAAGAGATAAAAACCCCACGCAAATCCCCATGTCATCTAGGATTCTGCAGACTTGCTGAGGCTTTGGTTTTAGCAAATGCTCTGTCAGGCTATGCTTAGCTTAGCTGTTACATGGCTTTTATTATGAAATGAGTTAGAAGTACTGTCCCTTGGTATTTAAAAAAAACAGATGTGAAGATGGGATATGGCCTTAGGACAGACATAATGGTTTCACATACCACTGATGGAATGGGTATCATCACAGAGTCATATGGAGCAATTAGTCTTTCTTACAGAAGCAACACTGTAAGAATTTCTACGCAAGTAGTTAAATATTCATAAGTTACTTTGGTACAAGGCCACAGCTTTCTGCCATGGTTCTTGACACAGTGCTTGCAATAATCCATCCAGTGTGGGACCTCCATTCCTCAGGTGAGGAGAACACAGATTTTGTGATGTCACCTTATGTAAGACAATAGTCTTGGGAATACTGTTTTTCTCTAGCAAGGGCTGGTAAGTTGAGGATGGAAATGTGGTGGACTTATTTGCAAATAAATAGCACATATGTCCAAGGTGGGAAGTGAGAGCATCCACGTGAGTTTAAGGGTGTCTCAGGTTTCCCCAGTAGACCTTTCTGGGAAGGGTTTAGCCTCCGGGGCAAGAAAAATAAATCACCACTTCCAGGAAGTGTCACATGTCATACACAAGCATAGCATCATGCACTGTATATGCAAGCACTCTAAGTCTATCACTTCCAAACAGTGATTGACTTAACTATGCTGTGCTGCACAGCTGGTCTGCATGTGAGAATTAGAAATATCCTAGATTTCCAGATGTGCTGCAGTTTTTCTAGGATATATAGACGTAAACATGCTTTAAATTCTGTCCTGGCACTTCTGGACAGTAAAAAAAGAGATGCATGAGGAAACCAAGATACGTGACAGCTGTATGTGTGTGGCAAGGGTTGCAGGAAGCTGCTTCTACAGTCGTCGCTGAAGTGGCTGAATGGCTTCCATCCCTACAGCTGGTATCCAGCCAAACTAACACTGAGATGCTTGAGTGTGGAAGGCAAATTGGTCAATGCGTGACATGCCCAGCAGGCATCACCAAAGCCTTGGCACATAAATCAGGCTGGTCTAATAGTCAGTGGAGCCCACTCCTCCAAGGCATCAGCAGATATTTTTAACTGCCATTTAAATTTGTTTTTCCCATGTCACATGAATGATTGATACATCCGGATCAGGGATATTATCCAAAGGGCTTCTCATGAGTGAGGGCGAAGAATCATATGATGCCGACTACAAAGGAGGCAGTCCACAAGACTCCATTAGGTTGGTCCTGTAGTACGCACCCAGGTTTGTGCAGAGGGCTGACCCCACCCCCTCCCCTCATGCTTGTTTCTCCCTCCTTGCTTTTGGAGGCATTGCAATTTGTACCACAGAGAACTGATCTGGGTGGTTTTGTTCATTTTTGCTAAGGGAAAAAAAGCTAAGTTTTTTAGCTTGATTTGATTTACCTGTGATCACCCTAATGGTGGTACTGGCACACTGGAGAGGGTAGAAATGAAGAATCAGAGGATGTATGGAGCTGAGTTCGCCCCTCTTGGCAGAAGCTGGAGTTCACGTTAGATTAAAGTGACAGAGGAACTGTGGCTTTTGAATGAATAAGTACAGATAGAAATGATCAGTCTGAATAGCTGCCTTTTTCATACTTATGACCTTATGTTTTCTGAAAAGCCACGTTATCTGGAGAGCTCGGATTTGTCCACGGAGAATTGCATTTGTAGTTTAGACACCTGAACAACTCTGAATTGCTTTCTTCTTTGCCGGGCTATAGGGAGAAAATTGTTTGCTGCTGCAAGTCTGGGTAGCACAGAAGGCAACCCTGATCTGCTGCTGCTTCCCAATTCGCATAGCTTTTCCACCTGTACACACTGAAACGTGTCATTCCAATCCAAACGACGTATTTCTTCCTATTGCTAAGTGATACAGATAGAAATTACGGCACATGATGCACAGAAGTGTAGAATTGGGTTACAGAAGACCATATGCATTCAGTTACCCTCTGGTAGATGATTTGCGTCATAAGAATGTGAGAAGTACTCTACTGGCATTTGTGACAGTGCCCAAATGCACAAGCATGGTCACTTTTTATGGTGTGTTCACCTCATCGACCCCCAGCGACCAGGTGTTGTATTAGGCATGTGAGAGCATGCATGCCTACTTGTTTCCCTTGCTATCTATTTTATGAAATGATTGTCCCTGAATTTTTCTAGTTTCATTTTTTAAACTTTTATTATTATATTTTTGGCCTGTTGTTTTTAGTTTATACTGTCTGTCCCCACTCTCTCCTGAGGCAACAAATTCTAGAAGTTTTTACTCACTCTGTGAAGAAGCACTTTCTTTTACGTTGATCCTCTACTGCTTTCCTTAAGTGTACCCTAGTGCATTTATTGTGTGGTCTGATGAACAGCCATACCATATTCAGTTTATCCACCACTTTTCTAATTTTGAAAACCTTAGTTACATCCCCTTCTCATCTTTCTCTTCAGACTGAGAAGTCTCAACTCTTTGTGAGGAGCTGCACCACACCCTTGATCATTTTTGGTGCCCTTCTCTTTACCTTCTTTAATTCGCTATATCCTTGAGATGTGGTGACCAGAACAGAACACAGTACTCAGGACATGGGTGCTCAAAGGTTTTATGTACCGGCAAAATGCTGCCTTGTCTAGTTCTCAATACCCTTCTTGATGATGCTCATCTTATGTTCAATAATAGCAGCAGAATTCATGGTATCTTTAAATTGTATAATTACAAATAATTTTTTGTAGTTTTAAAATTCTCATTTATTCTATAAACCAAAATGCAATACATATATTAACATTTTGATGCATTATTGCTTCTAGAATCATATTCAGGAATTGTCTGGAATATCAAATACTCAGTACAAACTGAGCCATTCTTTAGGGGAAATAATTTTTAAGCTTATGTTTCTTTTAACTATAGAGAAAATAATGAAAACTCAGACCACTTAAAGAAACTTGACATTATTTGTATTTAAATTTATTTTCTGAAATTAATTATTAAGTGTGAATCTTAAATGGATTGTTTTGATTAAAAAGGACAAAATACAGCTCTTTCATTACTTTTGAAAATTTCTTAGTCAGCTTCTCTGTGAAAAATAGAGATTTTTCTTGGTTAGTTTGCACTGTATGCATTTTATGTTCTACAGGCAAGCTCAAAGGACACTGGATACCTGTATGCAGCAATACATCACCGCCTTGTGGCATTGCGAAGCTTTGCTGAGCAAGAGCCAGATGCTAATCAAGTAGACACAGAGTCAGAAATAGCTTTTCAGCCATTAAACTGTGATAGCGATGATGAAGATGATGAAAAAATAACCCAAGTGAGCAGCAGTGGATCTGGTAAGCAGAAATTTTCCTGGGAATGCTGTAATCCTTTCAGGGTATTTTCTTGTAAGCAATGAATATTGTACTTCTTTTTTTTTCATGCTGACTATAACTTTCATCTGTTACAGATACCGCTTTTCAGGTAAGAAAGGTAATATAAGAAGGTAATTCCTTTTAGTATTTTGACTTAGTACAGTTAAAATGCAAGGTTTTGCCAGATGAAGTATCTGTACATCTTTATAACAGTGAATACTCTTTTGACAAAAGGCTGAGGGTTAAGAAATTTTAATATTGTCAAGCTTTACCTAAAGGTTTCTCCAGTATATTTAAGTAGAAATGACTAGAGATACTGAGATACTAGTTGTTACTTGAATAAGTTGAGTTACTTGAAAGTTGAGTCCATTCACATCAGTGGGTAGTTACTAACGGCTTCAAGCATAATGTGTTTTCTAAGATACCTATTATGCAGCGGTTAACTTCTACCTCACTAGGAAGTTTGCAGGTCAAGATTTACACGCCAGTTTTGCCAGCTTCAATGTAACAAAAATGTAGGCTCCTCAGAGTGAAGCATGCAACTAAAACAAAATACAAGGGGCAAGCTGCTAACTTAATCCTACTCTAGAAGCTGTTAATACAGCTCACAACAAGGCTGGGTTCACATTTGCAGAAAGCAAGGCAGAAACAGTTGTCAGACTTAAAAGCTCTTCTATCTTAGCAAAAGACAAGTCACATTTCTGGGGCAAATTCACTTGTTTGTGCCAAACGGCTACAGTGGATACAGGAGCTGCCAATTACGTTTGATTTTCTAATAGAAGGACTACAGCAGACATGTCTGAGTTGTTGCTCATGGCATTAGTTTCCCTCTTAACTGAGTAATATGCTGTTCTTACATTATAAAGTCTTCATTTTAACAACTATTCAACAAGAATCAAGTCATGTACGAATAACTGCTATGACTGACTGCGTAAGGAAACAAGTCTTTTTTTCGCCTTTACGCAAATAGGTTGCAGTTTACAGTGCTTGTTCCCATTATTAATTGTTGTTTAACTACATTTCAGTAGCATTCAGTGCTCTAAACAAAGCATGATGCTCTTATACAAAGTTTTCTCACAAATACCTTTTTTCTGTTCAGGAAATGGGAAAACTGTTAGCTCTGAGAACTTCCTAGGTTGCTCCCTGATAATCAAACATTCCCTCTGTAATTCCTAAATAGTCTCTATTGACTTTACAAAGAGTTTCTGGTAACTTGAAAACTCTGGGTGGAGCTTGATTCCTTTCCAGAATTATTGACGATAAGAACTCTTTGTTCTTTTAGGGAAAAAAAAAAGAGGGGAAAGGGAATGTCAAAGCAGTATAGGAGCAGAGATTTACAAGGTAAATATTTATTTTGATTTGCAGAGACTTCTGATACAAATATTCAGATGGCAGCCAGCAAAGAGATTCTGAGATATGAGTGTCAGGTGCTGTTTTTTCTTGACCTTTTAGTTTAAGCATCTGTCTTTCATTTATGTCCAGCTACTGACAGCAGTTCTAACAATCCCTTTCAAGAGCTTTTTCGATGATTTTGAGCATTGCCTGCTTATCTTAATCTCTTCTGTTATTCTCAGAGCATGAGGTTTTAATTTTGCATAGATTTCAGTTACTGGTATCCAAGTCCCACTTTACATGCACATTCACATCTTACACGTACCTGTCCCTGGAACTCCCATTTCCAAAACAGGAAGAAAAATATACCTCATGGGTTTTGAACGGAGTGAGGTCAGTTCTAAATATCAGCATAGAAACGTCCATTTGGATGCAAGAGATCAGATCCTGCATATTTAGGAGCATTTGTTGAAAGCTTTCATTTTAATGCTTTCATTGTCATTGAAGGATGTGTGTGAATAAGTTGTCTTATTTTTATTGATGTAACTTAGTTTCAGAGATTACCTCTCCTTAAGACTACTATAAATGTTAAGAAGCCTAAGTTCTCAGTGACTATTTCGTTACAAGAAATACAATTAGAAAGTATGCCTGCATTTTATTTCATTTCATGCTACCTGTTTTGTCTCAAGAAACCCGATAGTACTTTCTTTTCTCCTTCTTGTTAAATTGAACTCATACAGTTCCCTAGATTATGCTTTATATTTCATGAAACTGTAAAAGACATGGAAAAATAGATGAGAATTATCTTTAGTTCTAGAGACTGAAGAAGAAAGCAGATATGATATATGGAGTAAGTGAAGCGTTACGAACATTAAAGTGATTCTATATGCTTGCAAGACATTTTTATAAGAATTTTTTACACAGAATTCTTCACTATAACATCCACAGGATGTTAATGCTGTATAAGGACAGTGTATAAGGTAGTAGAGATATTTCTACCATTTTACAAATTCAGGATAGACATTTACTCCAATATTTTTAAAATTTTTAATTGAATTGCTTTACTTTCAAGTAGAGATATTAATTTCATAAAGTCCATAAGGAATAAGTTGCTGTACCTGGTATTTTTATCAGATTATATTTCACCCGTTACAGCTTGGATATTTTTACCAACAAATTGCTCTGTAAATCTAAGTGGAGAGAAACAGAACAATTCATCTTTAAACAGATTTTGAGAGTGGATGGGATCAATAACTCTTTGGGAAGTATTTATCTTTTCCCACTGACTACAAAGTGAACTGAGGAGATGAATTTCGACTAGACAGCAAACTTCTAGGCTGACCAAAGTCAAGCAAATCTCTTCTTCCATTTCTTTCATTGCTAATTCATTTCTCTGCTAAGTATTGTAGCTATGTTTGCCTCCAGTTGTCTTTGTAATATCTAGCTGAGGAAAGATCAGCAGAATTCTTTATTATGCATATGAAAAATTTTCTCACTAAATAATTTAACAAATAAAACAATGAAAAATGCTGATATGGCAACGTGTGAATGATTAGACCAAGAGTGCTCCCTTCAGAGGGAAATGCCACTGGTCTCAGGCAGTTGCATGACTCTCCCTTTTCGTTTCTCCTCTCCTCGGACTTGTAAACCTTACATTCTCTGCTGTGTGGTAGATCCACTTCAACAAACAGAACAGAGAATTCCCCTTAGCCAGGCACATAGAATAGGCTAGTAAGGGAGCGTGGTGTCCTGGTAGGCAACGAGTTGTACCTGACCCCTGTGGATAGAGAGAACCTAGCACCCTACAGGTCTGTGTCCCGGGCGTGTTCTGCAATGAGTAACGTAATGCCAAACTATTGCCACTACCTCCTCCTGTTTTGCTAATAGATCTCAACCATTGATTTGGGGCTTTCCTGTATGTTGGCTGACCAGTGTCAGGTATCTGTGCAGACAGTGTCTTCTGACTCCTGTCTTTTAAGCACCTTAACTACAGTTACAAACTCATCACGTGGGAGTACTGAGTTGCACTGCTAATATGCATAATATGCACAAATTCCATATATAGTTATTGGATAGACCGTTCTCTAATGTAGGGACTGTGCAACTCTTGCAGGGTTGCCCACCTCTTTCTACTGGCAGCACAAACAAACAAGGTACCTATGTCAAAAATCATCCTGCCAGAACATGTATCTGTTAGATCCCCAACACCTAAGCTTGCCAGTGGTAGCAGTCACTACTTAGACCCATAAGTGACTAAGATGTCTCCGAAAATGTTACTTCTTGCTTCTGACACTTCTAAGAGATTTTTCCATGTTTTCGTCATAGCCATAAGGAGATTATGTCCTTGCTCCAAAAGAATGCATTTTTTTACATTTAGATACAGGTGCTGTTTCCATCACGGTCATCAGAAATAGCGGAAGGTCCTTAAAGTGTTGTAACCCCATTAGTATTTAGAAAGAACTGTTATTCCTTAGAGGCATACGGTATTTCTTTCACAGGGGAGTATGAAATGTCAGTCATAGTAGTAGAATAGCATGAGGCTATAGGTAGGATGGTTCCTGTGATTTCCATCCTTTTTCCTTTTCTGATCTTGCAGGAATTTGTTTATTTTTAACCCTGAGGGGGGAACAGAGAAGCTGGAAAAGCACATGTGAGGGACAATGATGACAGTGTCACTAGGCAAAGAAATGTTTTATGCATTATTTCTTACACCGCATCTCACCAATAACTCTGTTAAATCTTCTCCTAACTTCATCCTGATTGAGGGATCCTCTCTTTTGATTGAGGTGTCCTCTCTTTCCTGGCGTGGAATTTTCTTTTAGAAGCTTTTAGGGTGAATTCAAAGATGCTGGAGTCTAGGGCTAGGTAAGTCCCACGAAGTCTCTCCATACGTAGCCATAGATCTTAAGAGAAAACCATAGTGTGCGAAAACATAGTGTGTCCCATATAGGTCCACCAAGAATTGCATGGATTTTGGAGACTACTGGTGTTGAAAGCCAGGCAGTATCATATCACAGAAGTGCAACCTTTTTAGAGATGTTTTCTAGTCCACTATACACATACCTCCCATGTTGGCCTCATTAGGACTCTATCATCTGTTGGTATTTAGCAAGATTTAAAATGTTACGAGAGCATTTTTTATTTTCAAGTAAAATACTTCTAAAGTTCTTAAAGGAAGTACTGTTCAGCAACACCATAGGAACACCTGAAAAACCGCTATCTTTGTTTGACATTTCTTGTCAATTTAATTTAAATTCTTACCAATTGTTAAGGATTCAACTCATAAATCTAACACACATACACAAACACGAGATAGGCATTAAAACTGAGGAAAAGTTAAGAATTAACATCTTTGTTGGAGTCCAAGTTTCTGTATTCTTTCCAACAGGTATCAGTAACATCTAAAGAAGAGAAGACAAGACAGCTCTCTGATTGGCTTTAAATGCTGACATATCAGGAAAGGGGGCGGGGGGAAATCAGATTTAATATTGTGACAAACGCAAGGCCTTTCCTTTCACCTGTAAGAGGTTTAAAAATTTTAGTAAGTATTTAGCAGTGCCCAGATGGTAGCAGCAATTTTTAAGCAGTGAGATAGTGATATTAATGTGTCTGACTTTAGTCAGCTATATCTACTTTCTGCAGATGAGTCAAAGTCATAGAGATTACGCACCAAAACCACCCCTGGGTACTTTATCATGACCAATGAGTTATTTGAAGATATGTTGGATTTCTCACAGTTTACTGAGCATCTATTATGAAGTGTTAAGACAGTATTCCCCGTCTAGAGCGAGGTGATTTGCATCCCAGATACATTCTCCTATCTAGACATCTGAATCCTTAGTGCTTATGTGCTTGTCTTTATTGACATGGGGGGTCACAAGCTTCATTCACTATTCACATGCTCAAATATTTGTGAATAATCCTGTGTTATCTAGTTAGATATTTACTTAAACCAGGAACTGATCATATCCAAACTTTAACCTACTGCTTTGGTATTATGAAATGCTGGGTTGTTTCAAAACATGAATACACTCAAATAAGCAAGATTTTTTAAAATTCTTTTTCAGATCATTCCAGATGGAACCGCAGGCGGTCCGTAGTCTGCTCATGACACCTACCAGAGATTACAACAGCACGGCTGGGAACTCATCTTCCCAAAATATCTAAGCTGACTCATTGGTCCCTGGAAGGAGGAAATCAGTTGCATTTTGCTTTATGACTTTTAAGCAAAGATTAATTTTAGGGACAGCTTAAGTTTAATACATTGAGAAAGAACCTAAGATGCACTTTTGAGGATTCCAGTCAGCCTGCTTTGCACTGAGATGGGAATGACACAATGGCTTCCAATATCCAAGAAGTGTTACAAAGGCTTCAGATTTTAGAATTAAATATATTTAGATGCATTATTAAAGTAAGGAATTTTATAGGGAATAAATGTTTATTCATCATATTGATGGATAAAACCACGTAACCATGAACTAATGATACATGTGAAGAGATATGTGTTACTTTTCATCTGTTATTTAAAAGATACATTTGGAATGGTTTAAATTGGGCTTTACTGAAAACATTTATTTAAAATTGCGTGGTAACATTCAGCATCCTGTTTGTAAGTACATACAAACAGAACTGGGAGTGGCAGTTTAGCATGACCAAGGCCTATAGAAACCAGCCTTCATAACAAGGTGGTTTTTTGTTTGTTTTGAAAATACCTGGAGTTGTATATTGGTTGTAGAATTTTGTTAAAGGGCAAAGAACCACAATCTGCCTTTACAGCCGTAAGCACCAGGAGAATTTACCATGAAGAACTGCAAGCCAGTTCTAGGGGGCATATAAGCTTTAAGATCTAAAAGCCTATCTGCTTGCACTCATGAACACCTTTCCAATTGCACAAAACAAGCACTTGCACTGTTAATTGTCCATTTGATATATGCAAATAAATGCATGCACAGTATAACTGGATATCTGCATAAAAATTTCTCTTAAATGTGTGAAATTATCTGAGATTACTTCTGCCTTAGCTGTAGCTATCCCTAAACAGCATCATTCCTTGAAATAGAAGAATGTTACACATCCTAATGTGTGCAATGATCACAGCAGTGCCAAAGACCCAGTCACTCTGTAAAAGTGATTCCACAAACTACTGCCTTCTACCTAACAATTCTCATGAGGAATGGGAAAAATCAATTCTCTCTAATGTCACCTGTGAACGAAGACTTACCAGACCAGTCATAAGCCCGTGCACAGTACAGACACCATTTATGCTCTGTGTTTTCTATTCAATCCATCAAAAGATAAAGAAAATATGTCTGTAATCATTCTGCTGCAACCCTCTGCTGCCTTGTATATTGTTGGTTACCAATTATTATTTCTTCGTCATCCTCAGAGCAGAAGCAACGCTCTGAAATATCTGAAGTCCTTTTAATTAAGGTAGTTGTACGGAATTCTCAGTCCTAAAAGCTGCATCACATCTCAAGAGTCAAACTACAATTTAGTTTTCCCGTCTGAATGTATGTATGAAGTTGGAAGAATAGCAGCTTCTTCCTGAATTCTCAGTGCCCTGTCAAGATTAGCATGCAGATGAAGCTGAACTAGCATATGGATTATGCTAAGTCCTAAATAGCCTGCCAAAATTAGCACTTGTCTGATATTGATTTAGCATCTGGATGACAGTAAGCTTAAGGGGGACTGGATTTTTGCCTTCAGGAAAAGGGGCGTGCTTCACAACAGAGTACCTGTGTCAAATAGTGAAGCACTGGGATCCTCTGACTCTTCAGTCTGCCGGTAACAAAAATGTGCTTACCGTAACTAGCTGTACATTGTGTCCTTTTCTATCAGCCTCACTCCTGACCACAACAATATCTGCATCACTGACCTTCATATTTCATTGCTGCAACTCACACTCAGGAACAAAGCTCCATGCTATAAAAACTTCAGCAGTTGTAAAACACAGCAGCCCTATGTATTTAGCAACAGGTCACGGTGATAACTTTGCCCTGGAGTTCAGCTGGCTATGCACTGAATGCAGAGTTTGATTTCAAAGTCTGTCCTGATAATCAAAGCCTTCTGTGAAATAGGATTTAAGCACCTGATTGTCATGATATCCCTCTAAATTCTACTACAGTTGTAAAATGCTTGGCAAATGAAGGAGCGCTCCAGAGCAGGCCCTCAGAACTTTTGCAGACTTAGTTTGTCATTTGCTCCCACAGCAGAAGGAACACGGCTTACGATCATTCACGGATAAACTCTCTGTTGATCAGCCTCTTCCCAAGGTCGTTACATATATACACAGGTATACACACAAACACACATGCTTACACGCACACACTCTTAAACATGAAGCAATGTCTCCTAAAAGCTGAGGAAAAGAGATGATTAACTATTTCGAAGAGTTTGGATACTGTGGTAATAGAGGACATACAAATACATGTATGTGCAGACATATTTATGGTATGAATTTTTACTCTTGAGATTGTAATACTTTATTTATTCTATTTAGTTTCATTGCACTAAAATTCATTGTTTCACGAGACTGAAGGTATGCTAATACATAATATATTAACTTGGTTTTAAAAATGTAAAGTTTGTCATTTTATGACACCCAGAGCAACGATTTTTATGCCTGAACAATAAACAATTTTCTTACAGCTTTAATTTCTGTCTAACTAGTTCCCTTATTTTGTGTCCCAGTTCGAGCTTCCTACAGACGGTTCCTTCCATGCCGCAGAATTTCAAGCCTGCTTTTCCAAGGAAACAAGATTTAAACAGTTGTGTACTCCGTCCATCTATCTGTCAGACCCACTGTTCGAGGCCACTGTTCAGTTTCAGAAAAATTGGATGGGAGGTAGAAAGCTCAAAGACAATTTAAGTTCTTCATGAAAATTGGCAGTTCTTAAGTGACAGAACTCAGAGGAAGGTATCCTTTGAGGAAGAACTTTCGGGGTAAGTAAGCTTGATATTTTCTGTGAGGCTTATGGGGTTGAGTGGTGTGTTCCAAGCTGCAGCATTTGCTGGGAGAGAAGAGAAAGGAAAACCATGGAAGGATGGATACCTGGGATTACTGTGGCTTGAAGAGGGGTGTAGGGACGTGACCCAGATCCATATGAAACTAGACACCACTAATTTTGCTGTTTGTGGAGCAACCTGTTCTATGTTTTTTTCAGATGAACATTACTTATTTATTTATTTATATCTAACAAATCCCAGTGATTAATTTATCCCTTATTAATACATAAGGGATGCAGAGCTGGAAGCTCTTATGTGTTAGTGCAGTAATAATTTTCAAAGGAGGAAAAACTAATGATTCCTAATATAAGGATACATATGTAGATATCGGCCGCTAAGATTATAAGTTTCTGGCAAAATCTACTTGGATGGGATAGCCTAAATGGCTTATTTTACATTCTGGAGGTGTTTGTATCTCTTCCTAAATCTTGTCACTCAGGTTTTTATGTCATGATCTTTAGTGACCTCTGAATTAGTTTTGGTGAACTGTGTGAAGTTAAGAGTTTGGTCATGTCTCTATTGAATGAATGAATACAGGGAAAACCTTTAGCGCTTCTGATACCTATACAACAGGACAGGGAGGGAAGGAGCATCCTCTTTTCCCTAGCGGAGTTTTAGAGGACCTGCAATGGGGGCATGCTGGCAGAAAAAGCATACATTGGCTGTTCTATAGCAGTTGTCTGTCTAAAAAGTAGAGTTCAGATTCCCGAGTCGTCTTTCACAAACACTAAAGTTACTCTTATGAAACAATGTGTCTGCAGCTGTTTGAGCGTATTCAAATTGCATCTGAAATGTTGAAGTTAGTTGTGTTAGTCCACTTCAGGGATGATGTAGTTTCCTTTGCATAAAAAAAGACTGGGAAGAAAAGTAAATTTCTGTTAATTAAAACATATTCTAATGAAAGTGTGGGCAAGAAAGCTTGCCCCTTCTCATTAGTTTTATTTCAGTAATTTGCTTTCATAAAAATAACTGCATTTATTTTGCTTTTTCTTTAGCATCCTCCTCTATTTTGGAATTTATGAAGCAAATTATATGATCCAGCTATGTCATCATTGATGAGAGTACAAATGTTGCAATCAAAATGCAAGCACACAAGGGTAGAATCTGGGATCAGAAATTCAATCAGACTACACCTGCTAATGTGTTCATCTCCCTGCCTTCTGATGTGTCGCAAGAGTGACATGTTCTCTAAGCATTAGTCTGGAGTTGTCCTCTGAATAATCATAATTAACAGCTGTGGTCAGCTGGGCTCAAAATCAGAGGACTCAGTTTTGTGAAATGTTACTGTGATGGTCTGTTTATCTCCTCCTCTGTGAATGCAACTAACACTGATAGCATTATCATTTTCAACACAAAGATAGCACTATCATTTTCAGGTATCAGTAGTACTTAGGGGCATATAAAGAAAGTCTAGAGAATGTAAATGATCAGATTAGTTAATTATATAACTGGCTATTAATTAAATGACCACAAGAAGGCATTCTCTCAGACTTCAGTAAGGAGTAGAAATGAACAGTTGTCCTAGATTGTAACTGCACTAAAAGCAATATGTACATTCTTTTGCATGAAAGAAGGCTGCATTTGGAGACCTTCTTATGTAAAACTGCTGGTACAGTCGTGCATTGCCAGTTTTGCAGCTAGTGTAATGACTTAGGAATAATTTAGTGTTTACATAGAAATTTTTCCAGTTACATTACAGAATAGATTATTTTAAGTTTATTACATAGGGATTTTTTAAAGTCCACTATATAACTTGAAGAAGGTAGTGCTAAGGATGCCTGGTTTTCTATGGATTTTGCTTTGAAATTTACCTCATGTATTGTAACTTCTTGGTGTCTAAAATGGGCATTACTCTGAAGCATTTTCTTTACTGCAGGCAGTTTTGAGGTGTCCATTTCCATACGGAATTTATGAGTACTCTGTGCCCAAAACAAAGTTGGTTGTGGTCAGTGAAGGGTTTAAAAAATTATTATAGTGGGAATTCAGTCTGCTCCATACTTGTATCCTGTAAGAATACCAGGCTAAAATGGCCATGCTTATTAATTTAATTCTGTGTGAACAAATCTGTCTCTTAATGCCCTGGGTATATTGCTCTGAAGTCACTGAAGAAGGGGCATGAAGACATGTCGCATGTCACCAACTGTGAATATATTTCAAAACAAGTAAAGTGTTATTTGACAGATACTTGTGTCTTGTTCCTCTGTACCAGGTATGTTCAAATCAAAAGGTGTGGTAAGGGAGAGATTAAGTAGTGTCTGTTGAACATTTTATAAGTAGATCCATTTACAAAGCAAAATGCAAACTGTAAGTAGCATTCCACAAACTCTACTTTACGTGTTATGGAAAGTTTAAACCTTTTTCCACATAGACAATGGTGCGTCAGATGATCTGTGTACCCTTCAGCTAGTTGTCAGAGAGTTCCTTCTGGGAACCCTGGATGAATCACTTCATGCTGCATGCCTCAGCTCTGCTTCCAGAACATTAAGATATCATCTACTGTTGGGAATTTATATTTTAAAATACATATTTCATATTTTATGCTTATAATGCTTGCTGTGGGCATCAATTCAAAAGACCATAACGTGATCCTCAGAGTAAAATACTCTTCCATATTCAAGCTTGCTTTAGTGCTTAAAGGCGATTTGGTTTTCAAACAAAGATCAGAACAGTGCAATATAAATAGGTAATACATGAAGCACAGAATCCCAGAGGAGCAGCTCAATGGTCAAATAAGTCATAAAATAGATACCATTCAGAACAGAGCTCTAAATTTTCAAAACCTCTTATATCCTTTTGGTCTCCAGGATCTTGTATTACCTACTGCTATGTACAATCCAAAAGTTAATGGTTATACAAAATGAGGCATTTTCTGGTTAGCAAGGGAATTAGTTATGTTTTAATTACTCTCCTGGTAATCTGGGTTGTGGTAGTTTCCTTCAAGGCTAAGCTAATCAGTAGATAGAAAATCCTCCTACCCGTCAGTAAAGACTGGATGGAGCTTTTGTATTGCTATACAAGAGTAGGGAAGGGCTGAATGGCTTTAGCTACTCTCATTTCCTAAGACTCTTAGCAAAGCACTGTAGAAGGGTGTTGCACTGAGAGGAAAAAGCTGCTGCTTCAATCCCTCCCCACAGCGAGAATCCGTGACTTCCCCCAGGGAAAGAACAGGCTCAAGGCGACTAATGAGAAAAAACGTGCGTAAATGAGGCTTTCAGTGCATAAGTACTGTCTGTGAAAGTCAACGCCTAAGAAGGCAGATATTAATGATGTAAAAACCCCACAGCATTTCTAGATAGCTTGCTTACAATATTAAAAAGTAACTCAGGATCGATTTTTTTTTTTTTTTTTACCTGGACTTGCAAAACGCAGACTCATGTGCACTCACAGCGCTGCTGCACACGTCTTTTCCCAAGCTTGCTGCTTTCACCGTGTTGCCTTTTTCTGCTCTTCCTCAGATACTGCGATAAATATAATAAAGACCAGAATAGTCATGAATAAGAGATGGCCTTCTTAAACTACGTTTCTCATCAGAGCTTCACACGATGCAGTATTCAGTCCTTTTAAAACACAGAACCTGTTGTGTTTTTCTACCTTTCAAAGTCCTTTTCCTCAGACCGGTTTAACAAGGAAGCAAGCCAGCTTCCCAGCGAGGCACCTCACCGAGGCCCACCTCAGGATTTGCAGTCTGCTTAGTACCAACTCCTGTCTCCATCAGCCAACACAGCGGACGCAACTGGCTTTATTGTACAAACCGTTAGGACAGAAGGAGGCTGAGCAGAAGGCCGCGAGGGGACACAGGAGGCAGCCCGCCTGAGGGGAGGCAGC
>NW_009189246.1:0-9368 GCF_000690835.1 Fulmarus glacialis | reverse complement strand
CTACTACTACTACTACTACTACTTTACTTAATTTCAATTATTACCAACCCATGAGTTTTCTTACTTTTACTCTCCTGATTCTCTCCCCCATCCCACGGGAGGTGGGGGTGTGAGCAAGTGGCTGTGTGATGTTTAGTTGCTGGCTAGGGTTAAACCACGACAATAATAAAGTCTCAGGTGGCTACACGAAAACTGTAACACCAGCAGGTACCATTCGGTATTACTTCCCAAACAGCGATCTGTCCATAGAGGAACAGTGTTACACAGTTAACACATCTATCAGGAAAAGCAGAAGTAAAGTTGAATATGTAAAATAACATTTTCGAAAGATGACACCATGCAGAAGAGAGTAAGGGACAAACAGCCAATGTCAAAGGACAGAAGGAAAAAAATGAGACAGAAGACTCCATAGTAAATCTTGGGGGAACTTCCCAATTATGAATGCCAGGAGACAGCAACATGGGGAAATATAGCAAGAACCAAGGTCACTTGATAATGGACTGGACTGCAAGACCACGCCTGTGACTAAGTCAGTCCTAAATGACTAAGTAAATCCTTTCCATCACCAATGCCTTGAATAAAACCTCTGCCCTAAAACAATAAATAAATATCCATAGACAAGCCAAAACAGAAAAAGATGTTTCCTCTAGAAAGGACCCAAGGGCCATGAGGGAAATGGAAAGGAAATTATTTTGGTTTGGAAGGAATTAATATTGTTATGGGCTGTGAAGATAATCAAAATCCCATAAAGGAATCTAGTAATAGTAAATGCCTATTTGCCCTAAAATTAAGGGAGGTTAGTTAGCTGCATGATTTGGAAACACTTCTGAGGCATTTCTTTAAAGACTCGTGTATCTTTACGAATGCAATGCTTTGTTATCAGGCCCAATGCTGCAAGTCATCGAGGAGACTTTACACCTTTTTATCTTTTTAACAAAGCGGCTGACATTTTTAAGGAACTGCCAGCAGGTTTATGTTACAAAGTTCTTAAGCATATTTTCTAACGTGCTAAATTTGCCATGCTGCTTTCCAGAGGCCCATCTAGCTTGTTATTTCATAGTGAGGATAGTGTTTCGGAGCTGATTGAAGTGTTCAGTATTAAAATGTATGTGGCTAGTTAGCAGTGTCTCCTCCACAAAGGAAGAATATTTCCTATTTGATTCTCTTTGCCAATGGCCAACTGTCTACAACATGCCACTTTTCATGCTATTCCTTTTTTGGTCTGGAAAACTTTTTTTTTTTAATACTATACTCTGTAATGCTGTATTACAGCAATCTTTCACATTTAACCATTTTATGGCACTGTTTAATGGCCTGACTTATGCTTGCCAAGTCACAGGTTATCAGTGTCCAATGATCCAGTTTCTTGCACTCATACTGGGATCACATTCTGCTTAGGATCTTTCCACTTATTTTAAGCCACATAGTTCTTTGAAAGCCAGCACTTCTCATAATATGGGGTCTTCTTTCTTGAGCTTTGTTTTGAACATCCCTTCCCCCGATGGCATTGTTTGAAGCAAATCTGAGCAAATGTAGAAAGAAAATATCAAGAAAATAGGAAAAACCTGACAGAAAGGTTTCATAGATTAGCAGACGCCTCTGAAGTTGAAAGTTTGAGCCATTAGTAAGGGTAGCAGAAGGAAGCAGGAGTTTGGAAGCATAAGATACATGTATTTTTTTCCATAGGCTTGGCCCCCAGCTCTGCTTTTTTGCATATGCAGAACATGATGAGAAATGTTTCTGCTCAGGACTTGCATCCTCATTATTTATTACATCCCAGCAGCGTGATGTGATGTGCCAAGATCTCAGCTGGATCTGGCCCAATATTCCAAAATTAAGCAAATAAATGGATGCAAGTCAAGTTAAGGTTTTTCATAGAGTTCAAAAGTGAATTAAGTTGTCCTGTAGATATTCACTCGGTCCATGTTGTCCTGCTTTCAGCAATTACTAAAATGAAATACAGTGTGCCACTGCAGACTTGGGCCCTGATCTCACACATCAATTCTCTTCTGTTCTCTTTATTCATGCTTCTGAGATCCAAGGGGGCTTCTCTTGTTGAACTTGCCCCTGTTTCACACCAAGAACAGCCTTTTGGCTCAGTGGGCCTAATAAAGCACCGAAAATGTTCTTGCATAAGTTTTGTTTTACACCTGTGGTATGATTTGCACAGGTGGTAAAATTAAAAAGATTATTTCTAGTAGCTCTTCTGACAAAAAGAGCAAGCAGCATGCCTGCCAGATCAAACATGCATCCCCATTAGCGCTGAAGTTACAAGTAAACAAGTACTAAACTATTCAAGGCATATGATGAGTAACAACTGGCATTTTTCTTCTTCTTCTTCCTACTCCATGTGGGTAAGAAAAACTGGCATAAAGTATGCAGCTACAGTTGAGCAAATTTCTTGATTTCATCTGGTTTAAATAACTAGAAGTTTTTATCTCATCGTGGAACTATCTTATGAAACTCTTAATAAATTCTCCTCCCAACATGGGGATTTGAAATGACAGTTCCTATTACCCAGTAGGGAGGCTTAATGTCAGGCCTTGAGTTTTGGGAATGGTTTGGGACATTCTTTCTTCTTTCTTTTGATGCTCTACTTGTGTTTATAAATAAAGATTTCATAAGAGAAAGGACAAGAATTCAGTGGGACTCAATTCTTAAACGCAGAATGTAGCCCACCACCATATTCAGTCATTATCAGTCCATCTTAATGACTTCTTCACTACAGGAAGAGAGAGAAAATGAGGAATGTTCATCCCAGAACAGCATGCACCAGAACCGTTATATTGTGCTACCAGGTCTTGAATACTTGACTCACTGTATCAGAGACTGTAAGTTATAAGTAGCCATAAAAGTAATTTTTCCATAAGCAGAAGTATTTGCTTACTCATGCCTGCTAGCTGTCCAAAACGGACGGAAAGGAAGGCAACTTTAAGAAAAACATGGATCAAGTAAAGTTAGATTAACCTTTCAGACAACATTCATATCTGGCATTCCTACAAAGCAGAACAACAAATTAAAAAAAAAGCAGAAGTGGAGTAAATTGTTCTAAATCCAGAAGAGAAGAATGGATTTGCCAGACCATTTCCAAAGCGGGCTGGCAGCCTTCCACAGTGCTGAGCTTACCACAAGGAACGTGTGCCACATACCTTTACTCCAGGACATTATCTCAGTATAACCGGGAGCTTTAAGATTCCCAACTAGAGAACCTGTTATAAGCTTTATTCCCCAACTAAAATTTTTAAATGGGGTTATAATTGTGACGGGCTTTATTAATGAATGTATACCCTTCTATTGTATGTAAGGTCAGTGATTAAAATAAATTTACTTTGTCCTGCTTTTTAAGAAAGAATATTAAGCCTGGAATAGAAAAATAAATGCAAGAATTGTTTGGGTTTGGACTTTATGCGGTTACCTCAAGTCAGGCCAAAATGAAGACATGACTGAGGCTAACAGTCCTTTCGTTTATATCATTTCTGTCTTCTCTACCATTTATAACACATCTAGGCTCTTGTGATTGTCCGGATGAGGTGGTTTCAAGCTGCATTTACTGTTTGGATTTGGTGTCAATGACTATTGGAGGAGGAATCCCAAATTCCTCAGAAATTAAGACACAGGTGAGGAATAATTTTCACACAAGCTGTGGCTTGAAGCTTTTATGCATCTCAACTATGCAGAACTGCATGGGTGGAAAACATGTAAAGTTAATTAGAGAGATTAAAAATAAATCTCTGAATTTATGAAGATAAAACTGTAACAGGAAAAAAAGAAAAAGGAAAAGCAGTTTTAACACAGTGGAAATACTGAGATTCTGAAAATGACATGGTTTGAATTGACAGGATGGGTAGAAATGGTGTTTCTTCTCTTCGCTATACCTTTACCTTCCTCTGTAAAAGGGTTGGTAAAACTGGAAAGGCAACAACAGGGCAGGAATGGTGTCTGTCCTAAGCAGCACGAGCTCTACAGTCACCAAAAAATGCCCTATAAAACGACCCACCGTTGATGCGATGAACACACTGTCAGATAAAAAGGCAATGTTATGATTCACAAAGTAATAAATCGCTCTTTGTTGCTTCATATAAAGTTGCAGCATCTCTCACTGATGCTATTTGCTTTTATAGTACGTCATAAAAGAAGTCCCAAACCAACAACTATTTACCCGACTTTTACATGGGATGTTCCCAGGGCCTTTGAAGTTTTTTTCTTTTCTTGGATAGCAAATGGCTACCGCCTGCACTGGCATGTCCTCTACAACAGGTAAAGCCTGAATCTTCAGAGATTTCAGTATGAGTTACCGCAGAGGGCTCCGCTGGGGGCTGGCAGCAGGGGAGCCGGGGCATGGGGCAGCAGCGGTGGCTCCAGCCGGAGGCAGCGCGGGCCCTGCCGCCAGTGAGCTGCCCTCCTGGGCGTGCGTTGCTGCAGCCTGAAGGAGGCGACATGTCCCAAGCCCACTAGTGCCACGTTCACGCTGTTGTTTTGTTAATGACCCCTCTAAATTTGAGCTCAGCTGTTGTTGCTGCCTGGTGCAGGGTTTGCTCGCAGGAGGTGAACTGGATCCTTTTTTTTCCTTGTGAACTAATCTCATTGTTTCATTGCCTGAATAACTGAGGACAACTGACCTTGGTTTTAAATCTGTTGTAAATAGAGTCATTATGTGGCCAAAACAGATGAAGGAGAAAAAAAACCCTAAAAACAGTAGATGTGGTGGTGGTCAGGTAATAATTCTTAAAAAATGAGCATCTGGTGTCCTAAAATGACATGCTGCCTTGTGCTGATCACTTTGGTGCTGGAAACTGCTCCTGTGTATGGAGGCTGCTGCCTTGCAGTCAGCGTCTGGCCTGGGTGGGAGGCACCGGTGCCAGCTGCACTGCCACCTCGTAGCGTCCCCTGTGTGACCCAGGCTTTTCCACCAAAAACCGGAGCTGCCCAGGAAGGCTGGAAACCCCTGCCCAGCTCCGAGGCTGCACAGCATCTCCACAGAGCTTAAAGAGGCTGCTTGGTTGGAGGATACAGGTGAAATAAACCTATGAGAAGTAGCTGGGGATGCTGGGGATAAGCGACAGTTTTCTTATCTGGGTAAGCTGGTGAGAAGCCCTGCTAGTTGGAGGCTCACTTCAAAAGGAGGGAGGCAACATTTATTCTCTCCAGGCTGTGCTGGAGCGCTGTGCTAGTCAGAGATATTCCAGTACAAGTTCTGAGTAAGAGGAGGTAAGATAGTACAGGGAGAAATCTGGGTAGCTGCAGCAGCCTGTGGTGCAGGAGTGCAACACTGGCTCCTGCACTCTTCTCTCTCTGCTGTGACCAAAGAATTTTTATCTTTAGTGCTTTCCGCAAAAGATACAGGGGCTGTCTTCCCTGAAAATGGGCGGCTGGTTTTTTGCTTGCTTGCATGGAGGAAGATGGGGAAGAGATCTGGGAATGGGTAGGAGTAGCATTAGTCCTTGCCCCTAGAATCTCTTGGTATCCGGGACTGTTGCACAGAAAGCATGCGCTAGGAGCAGCTGGAAATTCAGATACATATGCGAAGTGTGTATACTCCTGCTATTAGAGGTGAAACAGGATTTCAGGGAGGAATGGGGGAGCGAGAGAGGCAGGGAAATCAAATGCTTTATAGTGCTGGCATGCTTGAAGGCATTTTGCAGCGTGCTCCATTTCTGAACCAGTATTTGCAGAAATCACACTACTAGCCAGCAGTGCGGTGCCTCTCCCAGCAGCGCTTTTAAGTGTAATGCAAAAACCATCACAGCCTAGTGGCACCGAAGAGTACTACTTGGCAACCTGCAGCACCAATTTGAGCTCTCAGCCTATTGTTATCAGTGACCAATATCTAAAAATAGACTGAAGGCCTAAATATTGCTACTCACAGTGCATCCCATTCAATAATATTTCTAGTTCCAGCCTCCAAATGTAATATTTGGGAGGACGCTGTTTGGTTCATTTTCTTAAGACAGGAAAAACATATTTCCTAACATTTTTTAGCCCGGTTTGTTCAGTCTGCCCTGAATAGATTTCCAGAAAAGCTGCATCATGATGTTTCCTCCTGGACTCAAAGCAAAAGCCATGCACTCGTAATGTTTCCTCTCTCAAAGGAAACACTATAGAAAGGGGACAGGTGCAAGAAAACTGCATAGCAGAATTTTGGTTTCACTTTGTTGAATAATACCCACAATGGCGGCAAGAAGGGAAAAAAAAAAATCACTCCTAACAGCCATGTGATAATTGGCTTGGATTATCAGCACGAAAAATGTGGAAAACTACTTTCAAAAGTATATACACTGAAATGTTTCTGTTACTTTTAGCCCTCATTCGCGGGATATGCAGAGGAATCCTCACAAGTATATCATTTGAAGACAGTGAATAGCTAGTAAACTATCTTTCCTTGAAACTAATACTAAACTAGAACAGGGTTTTTCACAAGCATTAGATTAAATGGGTAAATCATAATGGGTAAGTCAGTGTTACTCACTCTAGAAAGAAGTACTTTGATTTTTTTTCTGTTTGTTTGTTTTATAAAAAGGTGTCCATGCTTTTGTTGCTTCCTAAATAACATGAAATATATCCAGTTAAGTATGTGCAAATGCTGTATGCTTTCTTGTAATCTCTTCAATTTAGCAACTATAGCAGCTGAAGAAGCTAGGGAAAGGTCTTGGGCATTGCAAGAGGAAAAACACAGGAATTAAAATTGTGGAGGAGAGAGAAAGGCCAAGCCAATCACTTCACGCTTTTTCTAAAAAGCCAAGAACAATAATCAGTCTATTTTTAAAAGAAAGATGTACCTGTAAAGATATTCTATTAGGCAAGATTATTAATATTTTAGGTGAAGTAACAAAATGTCACATTAGCTTGGTTGTCCCTAGTCAGCGGTCCCTGTATAACGTTCCATTGTGTAGTATGAGTATACCCATTACTTTGCACTCTAGTCATACCACTGATAGCTTTTAAGCCTCTTGATAATTGATTTACTCCACAGTATTCTGTCGTAACATGGAAAATAGAAAAACATTAGGGAAGCTGTTCAAGTAGTCTGTGATTTATACTATGTCCTTTCTTGATTATTACTCTGTATATAACCATTGTTGCAGCAGAAATAAAGAAAAAACATCCACTTTCCAGTAATTAATTTAATAGTTATATATAGTTACACTGGATCTAGGATGTCATTCATCTAGGATATCCTTCGGTCTCTATATTCAACGCTATAATCTCTTCTAATCTGTCAACCTATAGCAAGAGCCAATGCCTGGAAAGTACATTTAGAGAGAAAACTACAGAGGAAATAGCATTGGCAGTTCAATATATATCAATCACCTTTCCAAGTCAGTGCTAAAATGTTACCCTTTAGTATAAAGGGAAACAATGCTATTAGAGTGGCTGAGTAATATCCCCAAGTCTGTTCCAGTGTCTTTCTACCAAGTAGAAGGTTGAAGATGCATAAGGTATTCTCAAAGCTTGCTTCCTGTTGAAAGAAAATTGCCTTGGCATAGGATCGCTGCAAGACAGCTGCAGACTGCTCCCTGGAGAACCCCTTCTAGGCTCCAGCACACCAATGGAGAGTGGAGCCAAAGATGAAGGCTGGAGGAACATGCTAAGAGCACAGCTTTTGCATTACCACAGTGCAGATGTTTGAAGTGGCACTATAATCTGCTTGCACAGGCTGAAATATGGCCCAGGCTTTTGAACTCTCTAAATTACACTGCAGTTGTGAGACAGACATAATCGGGTGGACATGAGAACATTTTAACATTAGCTTTAGCTACTGCTTTTTTTTTTTCCTCTACTCTGACACTCTGATTCCATGGGCTCCATGTTGAATCTGTGTGGAGTGTATTTATGGGCACTCTTCACAAGAGAAAGTTGGGCAGAGATCTCCAAGTTGAAGATGACTAAAAATGGTCAAGATGCATGGTTGTGATGCTGCCTGCAAGCTCATTAGCTTTGCTAAAAAGCACCTATTTTCAGTTTTGGCATCACCTTTCTTGAAAGAAGCCATGTTTGAGAACCTACATGGGTACCTCTGCATTCATGCTGTGCTGTATGGTTGATACTAGCTGGTTTTGGTTGATGTTAGTTTAAAGATGAATTCCCTCAGTAGCGATATTCTAAGAGAGCATTCCCAGTTCTCATGCTTAATCTTCTGTGCCTAACCCCTCTCACATCATGATTCATTTGCTGTCCAGCATCAGGCTTTGAATTGCACTTCTACACCAGGGTGTCATGATCCTGAAAGTTATGACCAATGCAACAGAGATTAGAATTGGCATGTGTAGACTTCTGATCTGTTGTCTCAAAAATTGGACAGACCCTGGGTACCTCTGAAGTGCTCAAGGGGAAAAAGATATAAAATTTGTGTGCGATTCTTAAGCCAAGCAGAAGGGTCATGGATAACTGAAGTTAAAGTTCTCTGTAACAACATCACAGTGTTTCCTGACAGATAAAGAACTGTAAAAATGGATTTGAAAAGAGGTTGGTAGAACCTATCTCACTGAGAAGACAGTCTCACTATACTGTCAAATCAAAACCTTTCTAAGTGACATAGAATAAACTTTATTTTTGTTGTTAAATCAACTTTATTTTTATTCCAAGATTATATATTCAGCAAGTCAAAGCGCATAGTGTACATGACAGTTGGCAGACTGGAAAGGAAATCTTTTTTTATTGATGAATATCAGGAAAATCAAGCATAGATTAATCATCACTGATGGATTGTTAAAGAATTTCAACCACTAAAATAAATTTGTATTTAATTTTAGTCTTGTTGCTATGGAAGCTAATTTCTTTCATTATGAAATTTTTCAACTAGGTATCTCCCTCCATAAATAACACTTACAATATTAAAACTGAGATTTTTCTGGATTTTAGAAAGATAGCACTGTATTTAGAACTAGTGTTTTCTTTGCTCAGTCAATTTTCTGTTTCTGTACTGTAACCATCTTAATTGTAAGTTCAAGGCTCCCTTCATATTTGAATTTCTGGGTTTAATTCCTGCTCTTTTTTTTGGCCTTGACACAACTACCCTGATACAGATAGGCTCTGTGTGTGACAGACATATAGGTGAGATTCTTCAGAAGCGGTGTGCAGATGGTAGTTGTCTTGGGTCTAAGGGGAGAAAATGTGTTCCCTTTTCTTTCAGAATGCTGGTATCTATTCTCTTCCTTCCCCTGAACTGTTTCTGATGCTACCATAGTTTTGTGCTCACTGTGATAAGAAATCAAAGGTCAATACCATGTTCACTCTTCACCTTTTTTTTATTACAGGACAGATTGCAGTTTTTGTATAGACCAGAAATATCCAGGTCTAGACTTCAAGAAAATCAGATCAAGCACGGCAGTTTTAGCAGCTTGATTCATAGAATCATAGAATCATAGAAT
>NW_009189245.1:0-3172 GCF_000690835.1 Fulmarus glacialis | reverse complement strand
GGGCCCCGCCGGGCCGCGCGCAGCGTGCGGAGCTGTCTGCGGTGCTGAAAAGGCGGCGGCGGAAAACGCCCCCCCGAGAGACTGAAGGTGCTCCAGCTCCTCCAGCGCACATCAACCACGGTCTGACCGGGGGAAAAGGCGAAGAAGACGACTCACGCGTCTCACGTCAATATATGACTCTCGGCTCTTGGGAAGAATTCCTGCAAGTCTTTATAAACTTCACCTCCAGCTCCCTTAAAATGTCCAGCAGCTCTGGGACAGGCAAGCTCTAGAGTTTGGTTTAACTGACCGGCTGACTGTTCTCGAAGCAAAACACATGGGCAAGGTCATTTTAATAGAAAGACTGGAGTCACTTGCTATGCCGCTAGGCACAGCCATAGATTTGCTTGCAGCACGGCTGTTCAGACTTCCTACCAATAAATCAAGGGCACAGACTACTGAAAAGAACCAAAAAGCTAATTTTCGTTTGCTGGCATTTTAGGTCACCAGGAGTTTCTAAATATTAAATCTGCAATCAGTAATAATTACTAAACTGTCATCTTTTTATCTCCCAACATGTTTTGTCTCATGCTTTGTAGAAAAATCTACTTATGTTTAGGTTGGTTTGCTTCCACCAGAGTATGAAACGTACCACACCGCAAGCAGAATACATTGACCTTCTTCTGTTCTATGGAACAATTTTTCTTCTCTCAATGAATTTCTGCTTATTTACACTATACACACTTGTAAAGTCTAAGTACGCTTCAGAGAAGAATTAGAAAGGAATGTTCAAACTTGAACAGGATTCACAAATAGCTGGTGCAAACAGTCCTCCAGGACACAGCTAACCATCTGCAGGCATGATTCTACAGACGTGATTCATTCTACTGCACATAGCAGGGTATTTGCTTGAATTAAAGGCAAGTGTGCCTTCAGAAAACAGTCAGCTTTAAAGATTATTTAAAAACCATTACATTATCAGGGTTACGCAGTAATTTCTTTCGCCTGGAGAAAATTCCCTACATTCCTAAGCCAAGCTTTTTAAAGGTACTTCTTATTTTCAGATGTCAAGTGTAACATAAATTTGTGACTGTAGATGGACGTAAATTTTGCTCCGCATGTTCTTCACCTTATTTTTTAGAAGTAAGGCGTGTGTACAAAACCAGACTGTGCCTAAATTAAAAAACTATCATCAGATATCTAATAGCTAAGGGTGGTATGATGTCCTTTCCTTTTAATAGGCTCCTTGGAAAAGAGAACTTCCTTTTCATTTTCAAGATTAATGACAGAGCCCCTTGAAGCTGCAGCTCACTCCAGCCCCTGCCATGACTACTGCAGTTTTCAGTGTCTCTCAGACAAAAACACAAGGTATTGCCGTTTTACAGGCAGGTATACTTGTGTTCTGTACTGTCAGGCAGCACTGAAAACTACATTAACCTTGATTAAGTCACATGATTGCATAACTCCTTCAATGTAGTCGCATGCATGAGGAAGTTCTTTAAAACTATCAATAAAAAAAATCAAAAACCAGAATTACAACTTTATTTTTTTAAGATTGTTTTTTCTGATCCGTAACACACTCCTAAGGGAATGAAAATTTGCAACTATTTACTTAAAAAAAAAACCCAATCAAATTTTGGAGTAACTACTTAGAATAAGTTGATGCATACAGGGACCTACAACTATTTGGTTATCTTGCATAAAATTTTCCATCTAAAGTTTCTGGAAAACGCATAGAGTAATTCAAATGTTTACAGAGATTTTTTTTCAGCTTTGCTCTTCATGCCTCAAGCACCACTTGTGGGAAGATACACCAGAGAAGGCGGCTCCCACACTGCAGCAGCGCCACTTATTTATTTTTATACAGATAAAGAAACTTCTTCATTAGTACTCCAGTAGTTTATAAAAATGCTCTTTCACCAGAACACTTTTTTATTGAGTACAATATCATTAAACAGCTTTCAATATCTTTGATATTAATGCAGAGAAACTGGGTTCTGAGCCAGGAATAGAAGTTTTGCATGTGCAAGGACCACACAACGGTATCCAATTTGGCAAAAAGTCTCCAGTAACATGATATTTCTCTAACATTACCCTAAGTAGGAGACTATGGTACCAATTCACATTGAAACTACAGCATTCATTTGCAAAGAAGCAGGGTACCATACAATTCTTAATTATTTTTCTTTTACTGATTGGTACCAGTGGAAAAGTCTCCTTTGCCCCTGAAAGCTGTCATTTCAGCTTGTAGCTCAAGGTATCTCTAACTAATCTGAAAAAGCAAAATCACTGATGTATCTGTAAGGTATTTTCCCCTTCAAAACTTTGAAATCTATCTGTTGTATGTTTCAGTTGAGCTGAAATGCCAAATTTTAATTTCTCGGTCAAAAAAATTACAACTGAAATTAGAACTAAGTCCCTCGGACAGAACCTGTGACACTATTTGTGAGACATTCTACAGCTTTGATCATTACGTTCCTCCTACCTTTAGCCCTACCTTTCCTGACAGTCTTCCTCTGTCACATTCCTAGTGGCTGTATGGCATTAAGAAAAACAAGTCGAACATAAGTCTTCCCCTTCCTCTTAAACATTCTCCTAGAGTATCCTGGTATCTAAGATAGCGCAGTGAAGATTACATACCTTGCACAGTGAAGATAATTAACCTTGCCATCAAGAGGAAGCGCACAGCATGAAATTTAGTCATTGGGAAATAAGAAACTGTTGCTCCACATCTGCTACAGAAGACGGCAGGCATGTCACTGAGAAAGCATGTTATAACCTCAGGCCTAAGTGATTCTATAGCATAACCGCAGGCAACAGTCCCTAGCAGGCAGAGCTTTCTGGCACGTATATGCCCGCCGTGTTTCTCTCCAGGGCTGAGGTCCATTCACCAAACTTGGGCAGGCGTGCAGTGATCACTTCTGCTTTCTGAACCAGCGGGAAGCGCCGAGTACTTACCACCACTGCGCCCTTCGACAAACCGCCCGGCCCCCCCAGCTATGCCAGCAACGCTCACTGACCCACAGAAGGAAACGTTACCTGGATTTCCCTTGCATGGTACACGATGATGAGCCCGAGCAGGATAATCGTGGAGAGGCTAATAAGGCATTTCAGAGCGAGGGAATACAGCGACTCCTGCAAGAGAAAGACACCGCCGTCCCTTAGAGACCCGCGTGTGGGGCCCGCTCCCGCC
>NW_009189244.1:0-20375 GCF_000690835.1 Fulmarus glacialis | reverse complement strand
AGCAGCTGCGTGGGGTTAAACCACGACAAACATCTGTAGATATTAAGAGTTCAGGCTTGAGGTACATCTGCAGCACCAAAAAGACTGCTCACTAATCTTTCATCTACTCTGTTTTCCACCTTCCTCAATACAATAAATTATTTCTGAAAAAGAAACCAGAAAGATTTCTCTTTCCTTGTAAATATATTGAATTCTCACTTTAAAGCTGCAAATAATTGTCGGCAGTCCTGTAAATGTTCAGACAAATACTTCAAAGCTTTGATAGCCACAACCTGTTGTTCATTCTGAAAAGAAATTAAAACATGTTTTGTATAAATTGCACTACCTCAGTTACACCAAAAAAAACCCCCAAAGCAACAGCATATTCCAAAAGTCTGTGCAGTCTACTAGCAGGAAAAAGAACAAAGGACTCCGCACAGAAGAGCCTCAGAGTCAAGAGAAAACCATAAGGAGAGATCATACGATTCCATGCAAAAGAACAGGATCAGTACAGGTTGGCAAGGCTTTCAGCACTTTACAGTGCTATGAACAAAGCCCTAAAAGGCAACCAAAAGCCTCTTCTAATTATGCTAATGTAATCAGCCAGTTCAGACATCACTCAAGTCACCAATCAAGAGGCAAATTAGGAGGGACAAGTGACTTTTCAGTCTTTCATCGCTGACTTATGTGTATTTTGTACACGGGTTCCCCTTAGCACATCAAAGATCAAAGCCCAGAGGCAGAAAAAGACGTAACATTTTGCTAAGGAGAATTTTACAGAAATACACCATGTCATTTCCAGATAGCAACATTTATAACTCACAATCCTTTATCTTCCTGAAGAAATATTAAAAAATACAATTTCTTTATATGTGAAATCAATTTCTACTTCGCATTACACAACACATTTGAGTGAGACCTTTGTCACAGAAGCATGAAATACTTAGAAACGCATGAAATACATAGAAATATTAAAAGCAGGCCAGGTTACAGAGGTTACAGCTGTCCTACTTATATCAATAAAGCAAAGTTAAGACGTTATCTGCTCTACCTCTAAAGCAATTTGGGCAGCTAAACTCAGGAGGTTAGTGCCTGTATTTTCATCCACTCTCAGCTTTTCTTCACGTTGAGATGGCTTTTCTGCTAGCTTCCCCATTTCAATAACTGCTTCCACAGCTGAAATATACATAGGGAAAAATTCAGGTTTTTTTAGAGAAGCAATTGGAAGGTGGAAAGTTCTACTGTTTTAGTAAGGCTTTAGAAACGACTTACGAAAGGCTGTAATTTTTTTTTTAATACGAAAAAACAAGACAAGAAAACCTGACCACACCAGCACTTCTCCAAAATTATGCACTTCTTCCTAGAAAGGTTTTCCAAGCTACTAATCTAAGGAAACAAGGATGCCAAACAAATGAAACTGTATCTCACATCCTTAATTTTGTTCTGCTAAATAACTGTTTGTCACTGAAGACAGAAGACTTTCTCTAATACATTGTCTGGGCGTGATTCCAAGCTCCCACATCTTGGCTTATGCTAAGGGTGCTGCTGCTTTTATGTTCACACTGTGCTGTGGTTCCCATTCTATATTATGTGAACAAATTATGCTGTCGTTAAAAAGACGTATAGAGAACAATTAATTGCCACAGAACTCATCAGAAAATAAGCTCTGCATGTTACTCTGTATTCTAAGTAAGTATAGACTGTATTTCTCCATTTTTATTACTTGAATCAAGATTCTCATTAAAATATGAAATGGCAGAACTCATTATAAAGAAGAAAAGAGTCTACAGAGATATGTTATTCTTTAAATCATTTCAGTAATTCATGTATTTTCTGGTAACTTCAGGTAACAGAGATATTAAGAGCAGCAATAATGGTTCCATTAAGGTTCAGTAACTCAGTATCCTTTTTTTATATTGTATATGCATACAAAAGAATATTAGAACAGTAAGTATACAATAATTCTCACCCTGGGATGCTACTATAGCTTCTGCCCATGAAAAGATTAGAGACTTCCTAGCCAGAGGCTCCATCCAGACAATATCAGATATGGCAATGGACTCCACATCTTACATATTGTGTGCAAAAAGCATCCCACTCTGACAGTTTATATCTACAGCCTAACAGTTTCAATGATTTCACAGACCCTTCTTCTAGCTTCCCTCTATTGTGTCCTTCTTAAGATGAACAGTCCAAATCTGCTTAGTATTTTTTAATATATTAGGCATTTCTGCTCCTTGTAGTGGACCTTTTATCTTTCAAGTTCTACCTTTATCAGTATCTTTCTCCATCACTGCAATCTTATAGACACTGAATTTAGTAAAGATGCTGTTTGGATCACACCTCTCTGCTTCTTTAACTGCTTCTTTAGCCTGTTCACAGAATAGATTAAAGGAAATCAGTACAATGACATCTTGAAATCAGTAATATAATTTGTGATAGAAGAGAGCTAAAAAGATACACAAAATGTTAATGGTTACATTGTTGATATTTATATAATTACTCAAGAAGTTTGGCTTGGCAACATCTTCCCTGGAAAGAAAAGTAAAGCGACGAGAACAGAAGATGGCACCAAAGGCTGACAATGACCAGATAGAGGAAAAAGCCAATTCCTCAAAATTAGTGCTACAGAATCAGAAAGCAAGAGAAGCCCTGAGAATGCTGAAGAATTAAACTCCCTTCTGCCACTTTGAACTGTGAAGTTTAACACCCCCAAACCAGAAGGCCTAGATAGGTAAAGCAGGTACACTTCTCTGCAGAGGTGAGAGCTAACACACTGTTGTGGGAAGTTCTAGTGAGACATATCAAACGTTTTTCCTGCCAGTGCTCATCTGCCCTGAAGAGAAGACCACCTCTGAGAGGAAACCTGATATACTGAGGCATGGTCACACAACTTGTGGACTGTTTCCCCCATTAGAATGATAGGTGATACAAGAGGCCCCCACAGCAGCTAAGATGATGAACATCTCTCTGCCAAATGATGCAAATAGGCAAAGACAGTTCCCTCTCTCAAAGCAAAAGAGGTACAGTAACAAAGGTGTAAAATAAGTCCCAATGACATAGCCACAAAAATAAAAACAATGCAAATAAATAAATGTGTATACATATATATTATATATACCTTGTCAACTTGTTTCAGATGAAGATAGCAAGAGGCCATATTCCTTTGCAGCTTAGCCAAGTTCTGATCTATCTGCCCAGGTGTGTAGAAGCTGACAGAGTAATTGTACCAGTGAAGAGCTTCAGAATAGCTTTTTGCCTAGGAAATTAAAAAAAAAAAACAAAACCACCACACACAAACAAAAAAACCCTAAACACACCCTTATTTGGGTGATTAAACTGCCTATGTTTTCCCAAATTTAAAAAAAAAAGGTCAGAGGAAATGAAAGATTTAGATACTCAAGTATATTCTAGTGTAACCTTTCCCCCAGAAGAGCAATCATTGGTCCCACAATGCAGATAATACTTATTAGGAGAACTGACGCTTTACCTATTCCTACTCTTCCCTTATTCTTACAGCCATTATCAAAGATAGGACACTGGACTAGATGGGTCATTCATCTGACCTAGAAAGGACATTCTTATGACTAAATACAAAGCAGAAATATTATTTCAAAAAATCTCTCTCGTCACGATACAAAGCAACTGAAACTAAGAGAAAAAAACAAAAGTGTTTATCCCATTTAGACTATGAACCTTGATGATACTACGCTGAAGATATTACTCCCAACTATAGTTCCAATTTGGACAGAGAATTTATTTTAAAATGAGGACGGAAGCTGTGTCATTAGCAAAATTCCCTCCTTATCTACACAGATGAGAGGTAATAAAATGGCACATGTGTTTTTCTTTATATATTCAAGAAATGAGCATATGACAGAAATACAAGAGTAGAACATGAGCTCATTTTCTCCAAATACGGAAAGAATAAGGTGTCTGGTTTTGAATAACAGAACTTATACATACAGTACGAATGTATATGAACTAAGATACAATGTAAGCATCCAAAGCTGCTTTACATAGGCTAAAAAGAAAATCAATGTACAAATGATAACATTTCATGCTCCTTAAAGCAACAACTGACCATCAGAGGGTAAGAATTGTAAAATAAACAGCTCAATGTAAAAATATTTCCAGTTTTTTGTACCCTTCCCAGGACAGAACCAGAATGATGGGCTGCACAGGTTCGTTGGCTGATCTGTTCTGGCCGTAACTGTTCCCATGTACAAACCTTGAGATGAGGCTACCTGAAACTTGTTGTTGTAATGGAAAACAGCACCCAGATGGATGAAAATAAAACTAGTGCCAACTGGAACAGCGATCTTAGTAACAGCTTGCATTCTAACCAAAAATAGACATACCGAAGAGGTCAAAAAAAGCAGACCTTCATTTTTATTGATACAAATAACAACACTGCTTTTTGGTCCCAAACCTCATAATGTTTGGCAGCTCTGTCCCACAAGATAATGTGCAGCTGGTTCAAGGCTTCAGGCAACAGCTGTTTCCCAGTATAATGACCTGAAAAGACACTGCAAATCATCACTTTACAAGAACTTTAAGCAGCACACTGAGAAGCACCTAAGAACTATCTGAGAAAGACTGTCCCATAGCCTACAACAAAAAACACTGGCACAGCAATAGTTTCAGCCAGGACCCAGCGTTTCATATCCTGCTTCTGGAAAAAAAAAAAAAAACAAACAAACAAAAACCAACCAAACAAAACCCCCAAAAAACACTCGGTAAGAGAATAAATATTTTAATGCTTGAACTATGTAAATGTGGCTTTTGCACCTAGCTTGATGCTATGTAAAATACGGTCTGACTTCCAGAAGATCTGACAGTCAAAAAATAACTACAGTGCTACAGGTGCAACAGACCTGAAAAAGAAACTGTTATTCAGCTGCTCAAACAAGGATATGCAACCTGTTCTAATACTTACAAACACAAACACATTGGGCTGGATGGACAAAGTATTAACATTACACAGAACTTCTGATAAATGTTTCAAATCCCACATGTATCAGTCACACACAGTCTACACTGAGGAGGAACTGTGAATTTAACCCTGAGCTTTATCATGACTGTCATTCATTATGGAAGTTGACAGTTGTCATGCAAAAGAAACATAAGGGAAAACAGACACAAATAGTAAGAAAGATGAGAATAAGCAAAAAAGTGAAAATCAGAACTCAAGACTTTAGCCAACTAAATCTAGCTTTCGGTAAACAGCAGCAAAAGATGGATACAGACCTATAATAACTTCTTCAACCTTTTGCTTAGCAAGCAGTTCCCTCTTGTTCTGCAACAGGAACTCGATGTGGAGCAGGGTAATTTTTCCAAGGTCAGGTGAAGATTCAAATCGTTCAGGAACAGATTTCAGAAAATCAAAACCAACTGACTCCCTATTCACAGAGGTGCATTTTTAAGAGGCTGTACAAGAAGAGCTGTTAATTTTCCATTCTAAAGAATAACATATTCAGACCGTACACCATGTTTCTCATTAGTACTACTGGCACACAATCACACTGACAGAGTGAGTCAAGGTATGAATTTACTGCGGTTCACCTATTCAGTAGTAACTTCCTATTAGCACATGCTTGTTCCACAGTATTCACACAAGAGAGTGTACTCCTCACAACGAAAGAGTAAGAATTTACTGCAAGATAGAAGTATATACATAGCTAATCATGATGGAGCATTCAACAGTGTGAAATTTCATGCCTCAATTTATTTTGCAGTAACTTGTTCATCCTTATACTGTTTTTCACAAGAATGATTCTGGGACTCCAAACTCTTTCATTCTGAGGGTTGGTTAGTTAATATGGAAGAAAGATTTCAGATAATTCCAGACTCATATATATATTATTCCAGATATATTATTCCAGATATATATTAAAACTACATAGGGAGAATCTTAATCATTCCAAAGTAAGGCTACAGCATTGCAAATTGCCACCCAACATTCTTTCACACCCTGTTCTGCTGCTGCTGCCATAATCTGTATCACCTTGCTATAGAAAAGACTCCCTCTCAAAACTGTTTACCTACCTCTGGGAGTTTTTATTTAAAATAAAGCATCACTGTATAACAGATGTTCTTTGCTTATAAAAGAACACCTACAAAGCCCAAATATTGTGTTCACCCCACTTAGCGATGCTTTCATACCTTCCATGCTCCAGCAGCAGTTTGGCAGTATTCAAACAAAAGTCTAAAGACATCTCATGGTGCAGGAATTCTGCAACAGCTAGACAGAACACAGAGCAGTTGAGATTATTTAACCAACTTAACTGCTCAATTCACCATTTACCTCTTACAGCTTCTTTGAAAAAAAAAAAACAACAAAAACAAAAAAACCAAACCCAATATAATAGTTCTAAAACAAAAGGAAGAATAAAACATGTCTATTGTGCTTTGACTTTCCTTTCGCTGTACAATTAATGTAGTGCTACAGAAAGGTGACAGACGGATAGCCCTGGAATTCTAGCCCTCTGTCTCTTTAACAGGAACAGCATAGGCATTAGTAGCACAAATTTTTGCCTCAAGCTGCTTTGCATCAAAATGTCTTATCCTTATCCAGCAGGAACCACTTAGGACTGAGGTCAGTGCTCAGGCTGTGTGGTGGTATCACATTGCAATGGGAACTACTTAAGCCTAATGCCTTTAGCATCAGCTGGTGCTGGTAAACAGGTATCAGTTTTAGACCACTCAGATAAAGTTTAAAAATTGCTAGACTGTGCTGGATGGTTAATAACAAGATTTATACATTTGTAGCTTGGATGAGATCAGAGAAGGAACACATAGGGACATGACTGTAACATGTTAAATGAAGCATTTCTAAGGCACTTCTGTACAAGTGCACAATACAAGATTTTAGTCAAATGCCTAAAACTTAGCAGGAACCTTCACTCAAAAGAAAGAGAAGTTGCAGCGCATACTCACAACACTCTTTTCTGCCAGCCATACAAGAAAAGACAGACATCCACTCATTTCCAACCATGAAGAGTACAAAGCCTCGCTTCTTTAAGATTTCATTATTTATGGAAATAAATTTCTCCTGACACATTACCTTTCCTATATTAAAGTCTCCCCAAAACTTTCTTCTCTCTCATGCTAATAGAAAAATCAGTTCTCTTCAAATGACAAGTTTGAGGAATAAAGAGAAAAGAGTTTATATGCCCCAGATAAACTAAGTAAACTCTGGTAACACAGGTTTATAACAACACACTGATCAGCACTTGATGTTTCTTGGACAAAATCTGCAAAATCACACACAGAGAATAGCAATGTTTCACAAGCCTTTCTTCTATGCTGACTGCATAAGAGACAATCCACCCTTCTTGAGTAACCTTAGGCATATGTCTAAAATAAACCATACATTTACATTGCTATATTTTCACTGTCTTCATTCTAACAGGCTTCACAGTCTTCCCCCTTCCCTATTTCCAGCAAGTCTACTTACATTCTCAACAAAAACAAAATAATGCTTAATTCAAACTTACATTAGCACCTGGATAACTCCTCTGTTAACACTGACTACTATGTCTCACACTCTAAAACCAGAACGACATTTAGCTAATGAAGATTCCTCCAAAACACAAGAGAAAGAAAAGAAAAAAAATAAATCCTTATCTACAACTCAGGCCATCTTCTTGGATATGGAGTAGTATGACCTTACTATGAAACATATACAGAGCTGTGATACCTGAGTTGATATCTTCATCTGATGCTCCACTTCTAAGAAGAATTTTAACTTTCAAAAAAAACCCTGCTGGATGCAAATTCTCCTGCACAATGAAAAATACTACATTACTGGGACAGCTATTTGTAGAATACAGATCTCGTGAGAGTCCAGCACATTCATAACACAGACAAATATTAGGAAATCACATACACTCCACTGTATTCTTCAGTTCCATTTTAATGACTGAAGCAACAGGTAGGCAATTATTTTCTTCTTAAATGCAATGTGCATCGTTATTATTATTTCTTATACTTCCAAAAGACCACAAGAACAATGAAAGCAAGAGATACATGATTCTCATTTTGCTGTGGCCCATTTCCGATACTTTTAAACAGAAACTGAACAACACTGAATGACAGAAACATTTCCTGCTTTTCTATGTGTGAATTGCTTGGATTAGTCCAGAATTAATATGAGCAGAATTCAAAAGTAGCTAATAATAATGCAAAATTTAGGAGAGAACAACAATGGGAGCAAATAGAAATAACGAAGACTGTATACTAGAGCTCTCACTAAAACAGTGCACATTCCAGACTCTAGAATAATAATTTTCTTCTAGTTTTCCATACCCTCATACAACATCAAAACATACATTATCAAAAATGATGATAAAAACACTTTCCACCTCAAAAGGTTTTACGAAAGTAAATACAATAAAAACTGCAAAGAGCTTAGATACTGTGGTGGCATGTTATTTGAATTATTAAAATACACTGCCTTTTATCCTGATCTCAAGAGCACGTGCATCATCATCTGTCTGAAAGTTTTAACAGCATGTAGAAAACTGAATTTGAGCTTTCATTTAAGACAGGATTTTATACTTAAAACTTGTTTTGTATGAAAGAGATAATGGAAATTTAAAAATGGTCAACCAAAGACAAATACAAATTTTTCAAATTTAAGTCACTGTAACTAATAACTAACTTGAAAAGATAGAAGCACAAAATTAATTCAAGTCTTTATATGGGAAATGGAATTTGTACAAGAGCAAGAGACCTCACTATAGTGACTGCTTAGAGAGGTATGAACTTTCTTCAGGGTAGCTGGTATGTTTATACAGCTCATTTTTCAGGTTCCAGAAGAAATACAGTCATGTTAGTAAAGTGCAATAGCTAAATTAATTGTTTGAAATAAGACTGATGTAGCACGGCTACACAGCTTTCAAAAATGAACTCTGTTTGGCGCTTGCTCAAATATTTGTACAGATAATGAGATGGGAACTCAAAATGTAGTACGGACATATCCATTATAACCAAAGCAAGACAAAAGGTCTGGTGCATAAAAAGCCAGCTGCTATAAATCTCCCGTGGACCACACTGTAGTTTATTCTGTTTGTACAATTTTCATGAATGGGTGCCAGAGAAATTTTAGTCATATCACTATCAAAGGACCTTACTATTAATAGGTATGAGGGAGCAAGACAGCTCTACATCTACATGCAAAGAAGTAATTCTCTATAAAAAAGCTGGGAACATCAAAACATAGTTATACACTATAAATACAGTAACACATTACTACCTGATTTGCCAAGCTTATAGCCTTCAATGCCTTGTCAAGATACAGATTGCAATCCCACTCGAAATAGGCTGTAGCTAACAATCGCAGCACTTTAGCCTGGAAAGAGAAACAAACTGGAAGTTTAAATGCCATCTGAAGAGCAGAAAAAAAAAATAGCGACACATGAACATACATGTGAATACAAAAGACTTAAAATTTAAGGTCATGAAAAATAAAAACTCTTTGAGTCAAAAGAGTGCCTGCCTGGTATCAGACATATAAAGTGATTGCTCAGTTCTGAAGCGTATCCAGTCTTCAGCACTGCAATTCACACAGGACATGAATCAACTAGAGTTCAGAGGAGAACAGAAGGGTAGCAAAGAAAATCAGAGATGTGGAAAAAACAGAATGAAAGAAGAAATTGAAGGAACAGGAGGTACAAACTTCACTGAGAGAAAAGAAAAAAACAACACGAAGACATATATGATAATGGCTTTCAAATATATAAATGATTTATATAAAGAGGAAGAGATTAAAATCTCTATATCCACTGTGGATAGAGAAGAAGAGATGGCCTTTCAGGGTCTACTTCAGCCTTATTTTCTACAATTTAATTTCTGTGAAATAGTAGATTCAAATGTGATTTAAGGGCACCCATCAGTGACTGAACTCTCAGACTGACACTCATAGCAACTGAACTTGCAGATTTGCCAAACTTCATAGCAGACAGTACTAAAGAGAAGGCCAAAGAATCACTAGTCAGGTTTGGCACAGCAGAGGCAGATGATACAGTGGAGCCAGGTTAATAAAATCCTCCTATTTGTAAACAGCAATTTCTTTACTTCTTACCTGCATTTCTTTGCCAACAGAATATTTCATGTCCATCTTCCCAATGTCGTAACTCTGGCTATCAATGATAAGTGAAACTTAGAATTAAATGGGATGACAGAGATAAATTCATCCAGTCTTCTGATATGTGCAACATTCCTATCCCTTCCCACTTCTTAACCAGTTAGAAACCACATAAATCACACAAACTAATCTCAGTAGACATTCTTACTAGAGAACAGAAAATTTTGTTTTCTTTCTAAATCCTCACATTAAAAATTGCACTCAATCACTTTCTTCAACCTGTTGCACCACCTTCTACAACATCTTCTATTCAAACACTTAGTAGGCTTTATCAGTTTTAACCACAGGGGTTTTGAAGAAGCAAGTGTCGTCATTCTCACCTGACATATAATATAGTCATACACAAAAGTTATACATGACCTGGTCTCAAGATCACAGCAAATCAATAGCAGAGACAGAAACAGAACCTGGGAGTCATGACTCCCCATTCTTTTTCTAAAAGTTAAATGACAGCACAAAGGACCACCCAGGAGAAAACACAGTGGTAATTCCACAAAACCAGATTCAATTCCAAATGCTGTGAATGAAGAACTGTTAGAAAGAAAAATAATAACTAGGCATTTGTTTTCTGATCTAATATATTCTCAGTACAGGGAAATCTTAACACACTAGATGGAGCTACATCTCTTTCTCCAAATAATTATTTGCACTTTGCAAAGGTTTATTTCCTCCTCAAATTTTGTCATCAGGATTCGGTAATTTTCCACAAGAATAAAATATAAAATAATCTCCAAAGCACCAGCTGTAATTAATTCTAAGCATTTCTACAAATCCTTTTTGACAACTGTGACCATAACCATTTTGAATTTGACATGTTGCCATTTGTTTTCTTCTGACTATTTAAAAGAAAAAGAACAAGAAGAAATAAAAACAAATTTTCTGAGCTGAGGCTGTGACCTTGGCATGAGGATACTCTTCCCAATAGCCTACATTTTTTCTTCCTTAGCAGTACCACATTACTTATTTGGATCCTACCCAAACCATCTCTAACTATTCCTTTTCCACCTTGATGGTTGTGTCTTTCATCACTCAAGGAACTTGCTCTCAGTGAAGCACCTCCTTTATGAGAAATTCAAACACTGTTTAAAACAAATCCATTTAAAACTGGTCAGAAGAATTCGTCTACTCTTTTTCAAATCCCTTCACTATCACTTATGAATGGCACAAGAACTGGGAACAGCCTCTTCATAAAAATAATCTCTTCGGAAGCAGTGTTAGGGAGAGAATTGATGAGAACCATGGAAAGAAGACTTTCCTTCTAATGACATGAAAATCTATGTGGAAAGCAGACATAAACGTTAGGCAACTGAGTTAAGACAGTCACTAAGTATTTGCTCAGCTAATTTGGCTCAGCTAAAATCTTGTATTCTCACATTTTTAATTAAACCTCTACTTTCCCTTTTCCCCCCGTCTCCTTCACACATATTTTTACATCTCAAAAGCAGGATTTTTATTTTGTTTGCCTTTGCACATTACCTGAGCCAGAAGGAGCTCTGTTCATACCTCTTCCATTCATAGGTTTCCACTCCAAAATTGTAACAGAGGATTGACAGGTAACAAGTCTGCAATAAAAGACTCCTGCTTCTACAATATTCTTGCAGAAACACTATTAGATCTATGGCGCTCCAGTCTCAGATTCTTTAAAATGCATTTTACTTTAAAGATATATCCACTGTTATCACTTCTGACCTTATATAAGGGGATATTGAACATGACTAAAATGGAATCATAATTGTGTGGGAAAGTGAAGCATCATTAACTAGTCCAGGACACGCAAAACAGCAGGATTCTTGAAATACATGAGGTACAATAGTTCCTCAAGAAATCATGCTGAAAGCACTAGAACTGTGTAAAGTAAACAATAGAAATTAAAACTTGAGAGGAAAAGCTGGAATATTACAACTTCATTTTTAAAAATGACAAAAAAGTTTTACATAGTTAAGTGAAGAGGACTCTACCTCTTCCATGGTAGGCTTCTTCCCAGCATGTCTCTTTGGGATTAAAAAAGCATCATCCACATTACAAATTTTAGGAGAAAACTGGTTTTGAATGCTCGGTTATTCAGAGCACTGTTGCCTTCTGCTTTATCAGTCAGCCCTAACAATGTCTGTTCATAAAAACTTGTCTTTCCTTTGAAATGATTTGCAGCTGTCATATGTCATCCAAAGAAGAGACAGAAAAGTCATTTTATATGCTAACAGGCTGCCAATATTTACATCCATTTTGCCTCTGCAGTAACTTTCTTTTCCAAGTATAAATGATGTTTCTTGCAAGTGACTACACATTTCAAATCCTCAGGCAAGAATGAGAGAGGTAACCCAACACCTTGCTTCAAATTTATTGTTTATCTCATTGCAATCCAGAGACAAAAGCACAGATTCAGTATGCATGAACAAACACAAACAAACAAACAAAAATCAAATCATTCTCAGACGAGAAACCCTTATTTTTCATAAGTTCATTTGTGAACGTTTTCTTTCCAGAACATAAAGTTTACTGTATTGAGAGGGTTTCATGGAAAGTAGGCATACTGTGGCATACCCCAGTCATTTACTTGCATGCTTGGAAAAGACGTATTTCAAAGGATAATTAAAATACTATTTCAGTGAATGACTATGTTCCAGGCATCAAGCATAACACTAAACATCCCCATAAACCTGGCACCTCTCTGAACAACAAGTGTTTGGAACAATTTTGGCATTTCACCCTGTAGGGCAAGAGTTCCCAGTTACGGTTCACAGACCGCTGACGATCCACAAGCTGCAAATCCTCTCCAGCTGATCGTGCTACCATACATTACCATAACACAACCACCTCCTTGTGATGCTCTGCAAGTGGTCTCTGGTACAATGGGAGCCTGGAAGAGTTAAGGACCGACCTAGTGGCCCAAAAATTTCCAAGTCACTCAGCAATCACTAGCTGTTTCCTTTTTTCTCATTGTTTAAATAACACTCTTTAAACCAGAAGTAAATTGCATCTCTCGTGATCAGAAACCTTCTCCTTGTCTGCTCCTGGTTTGTGCTCCTGGTTTGTGAAGGGCATTCATCATGAGAAGTTTAATATTATTTAATGGAGGAGTTTAAGTGGAAAGCATGAAATGAAATGAAGAGATAAAATTCATTTAAAATGAAATGCAAAGATCCCAGCGACCACTTTCAACAATTCACAGTGAGAAGCTCTGCTCTTATGATTCAAATCAAAGCTAGACCCCTGCAACTGACTTAGTCACTCAGATGCACTGAACAAGGCCTGCAGATCACAAAAAACAATCTAAAATTAGTTGGAGTTTAATTGGTTAAAAACGCAATTAAACTCCAACGATATTTCTCTTTCAGAATTCGTATCTACCCCTTTGAATTTTATTACCTGTACCACAGAGACAGGAACAAAATGTTTCTTAAATATTGGGAAAACATTGAAGTAAGCAAATGAAAATAAATGTGGGGAAGTTTATTCCGATATAAACATATCAGACTTTCATCTTTGCAAACAAAGAACTAGTCTGCATATGCTAGAGTTTGTTTTCTTTGGACATTGTTCTATGACACAAGAACTACAAAAAACACAGTTTAGTGCAATGGGAAGCCTCCATTCATAGCTCTACAGCTTCATGAAGATGATGATGAGTACTGAGGGTAGTGACAGACTTGCATATCAAAAACTTATAACTCAGCTCTTCTCTTGTTCCATCTGTCTCTAGACAAAAGTTCACATGGGTACAAGTGAAGAAGCAATATACAAGATCAAGATGTAAAACGCAGCTGGTTCTGCAGAAGAGTAGGTGGCATATTCAACTTAGAAATCTTTTTGCCTTGCTTGCCGATTTGTCTTCTCTCATTCTTTAGGAAGAGTTAATCATGCTATTTCAAATGATAAATTATGAGAAACAAACAAAAAAAAAGAACTTTGAAGAAAAAAACCTGTTGTTTCCATGCAAAATTTTTAGTAAGAAAATCTCAAAGAAGCAACCAACCACAGAAGAGATACACAGTTCAGAGTACTTTGCAAAATGTTATATGGTGTATGTCATTCTTTAATATATAGAGAGGAAAGCAGATTTTCAAAGTTTGGAATAATAAAGAAGGGATGATTTCACTTACCTCTTTTGGTAATTTCATCAACATATCTTTGCAGCGCTGCACGCACATCACTGCTTTCTGAAAATCCCCTTGAGCAACTGCCTAAAAAAGCAGTACAGCATGCCAACAAACCGTTAGTGAGCAACTTGTCCTTAAAATTCATTAAAAGGCTGATTCTCTAAAATAGGACTTGGGTTTTTCCCCATTCAGTAAAGCTAGGTTTGGAATTAGATATCTGTCCTTACAGTGCTACAATAATTCTGTATATTTCTCTATATTGCCAGATGATAAAGACATCCAGAAAAACACTGCAGTCCTTAGGTAGTGTGAAAAGGCCAGATACATGGGAGAAGTTCATTCAGATGTTAAGATGATACAACAGTTCAGCAAATCTTAAACCACCTCTCCAATAATTTAAGGTCCTTTTTTGTCTCCATGATCAAATTAAAAATTTTGGCCACTCCTTTGGCCTGCTTAGGGAAGCTCTTGAGAATTTTGGAGATAGTACTCCCCTTCTAGATACTGAGGTCAGTGGTATTATCAACAAATGCAGGCAACTACATTTTGTTGTATTTACACTCATATGTCTGTAATACTCTTATAGCATTGATAAAGTACTCAGAAACTTCAGTCAGGCACAACAATGCCTCACAAAACTTAGAATTTCTAAATTACATACTTTGAATTACTGTAATTTGTGTTGTTGATCCCCTAGAAAACCTTTAGCACTTTTTCAGACTTCTCTCATATTGCACTAGGCTTTTTTTTTTAATAATTATCACCACGATTCTTACTTCATTTGTATGATGACAGAGGTTGAAACTTTAAAGAAAATACCAAATGTTATGGAACTCACTATTTCCAGATTTTGTAATTTTATATTGATTCTCCCACGGTTTAAAGCCTTTATACGTGGAAAGCAGCATGTATGAGGTCACGGAAGAGAGGGTATTCATGTATAGAAAGATCTCTGTGTGATAGCATATAATATTAATAGCTTTGATGATGTTCATGAGTTTGCAGAGTCATGAAAGTTGTAAGTTACAGAAGACTTTGCACTCGTGGCTTATAATACCTGTTAGATATGAACCTTGGCTATCTGCAGCCATGATGAATACTACCTTCATATACTTTCAATCAGCCTAGCTGAAAATACTGGCGCAGTATGATGAGCGTTCCAAAGTGACTAGTCTTGTTATGTATACAAATATACATGAATACACAAATGCAGTTTGGGGGACCCAGGCTCTACACAAGTCCTATCGCCCTTCCTCAGTCAAGCACAGGACACCTTTGGAACTGACACATTTATGATTCAGAAAGGCAGCTGTTTGTTTTAGAAACAGCCATGCTAGCCAAATCATAGGGCAACAAATCTGAACTAGAAGATATAAAACACCACAGCAGAAAAGACTGCTATAAATTAGGCAAATTAAAAATCATTAAATGATTGCAACACTGAATGCAAACACAACAGCTGCTATCTTACATCTGAGTAAAGGAAATATATCCCTCAGCAAATCTTCAATGCCAAGCATTCACACATCTAATAACCAGGTCAGAGTTTCCCTCTATACCCCTAGTGACTTATAAGGAAAACTGGGAAGAACACATACTGATTCAGCCTGATAAGAGAGTACTTTGAAGAGGTTCTTCTCCACATCAGCTCTGTGCACGTGAATATCTGCTTCACCATCGCTCCCCTTAAGTAACTTCGCATATAGTTTTTCTATACTCTGGAAAACAAAGCATAGGCATCACCCATAGAACTTACGAATAGGCATGCTTATAAGAAATTAAAACTGGAAAAGAACTTACACTCATTGCAATCTCTAGAAATCCATCTGCAAGATCAGCTTTTCCAATATCTATCCATCCTTTCCCAGTTTTCATAGACATCTGAAGGAGAAAATGGTGAGTGCTTTGTGAGAATATAGTCACTTTCAAGAAAGGAACGTTAGCTCTCCTTTCGTTGATGCACATATCTAACATAGGAGAGGGGTATTTCAGCTCTTCGATTTCCGACAAGCACCTCTCACGTCTGAATGAAGTCCTTAACACTTAGATGCAGCATAAGACTATGCCCTACTAGACAATATTATAAGATACTGAATCAATATGCTACTCATATAACATTTTACCATATGACAAAGATGTAATGCTAACTGCACTGTCCAGAAATTCCTAACTGCACTGGCTCAGCAAGGTACCCCTGTGATAATACAGGTCCCCCTTCAGCATGTTCATATTCCCCAGAACTACAGGTATATTTCACTCTCTTTCCAAAGCAACTATAACAGGGTTTGAAGGTTTCCCTTAATGATCAACTGTACTTCATCGCTCACCCACCCTTAGCCTTACCAAAATCTGTCTTCGAATAGTTCCCTCTGGAGGATCACTGCCTTCACAAAGGCACACCAGTCTGCAAGCAACAAACCGTACTGCAAGAAAACAGTGCAGACATTCATAAGTTCCTTTTTCTCTTCTTTTTTTTTTTCTGAAAGGCAGGCCCTGCCGTATCTGAAAGACTGCTTGCCGTTTTAAATTACAAGAGAGAAAAATTTGAAAGCCTCAGGAGTCAAAGCAGTCTGAATTTTAGCCAAGCTGCTTAAAACTGCTTTTTAGGCAGTAAGGGAAAAAAAAAAATATTCTCATCAAAATACCTATTAAACACTTTAGAGAGAGTTTAAGTTAAACCATGGTATTCAAAGACTTAATTATATTGCAGGTGCTTACAGTAACATGTCTTCAGAGCCTCAAAATAGCCTTCAGCAAAATAGGGAAATGAAGTTTAATAATCTTTACATTTTCAAAGTAAAAAGCAAAAATATTTTCAGGCCTTCCTTATACATCAGGGATGGAAAAGACACCACTTAATGTATTTCAAATAGCCCCTCCCTGGCCCTTCAGCTGTGATAAAAGATCTGAGAACATTATGCTCTACAATTACTACTTATTTTGTGTAAACTTACCCTTCTCCCTTTACCTGATGTAATTTATATGATGCAGATTATACATAATTTTGACTATAATCCCTCAAGACAAAAATGTAGGCCAGATATTGCAATCCTGCAGAACCACATAAAGAACAGGTTGAGGGAAAAGACCAAAAGGTCACTTCTGCTTTCGCCCAGCCCTGCTCCTGGCTCCAAGCAAACCCACCAGCTGTGTAGCTGGCTAAAGCAGGGAAGTCAAAAGAGGATTTAGAGTTTTTTCTGTACGTAAACATTGATGAGATTGTTTCTTGATGTTCATTGATGAGATTGTAACTATCTCACTTGATATAAATTAAGTGACCAACAGTCTAAAAATTACATCTATGTTATTTCCATACATTTTTATATTAAAACCGTAGCATTAGAAGGCAAATTACAGCTTCCTTTGGTCACACCACCTCTTTACTGATGCTCTGGCACAGAAAGGGGGAGTGATAAGAATGCCTACACCGATTCTGTGTCACGAGATCACTATTACACCAAGATGCTCTTTCCTGAACAGTTTATACAAGCCTAGCAGTGTATTTTCCTCTGTCTACACCCTATCTGCAAAGATCCAAACAAATCTACAGCACTACATATATGCCTCTCAGCAGTTTTTCCTTTTCGTGCTACAGCACACAAGACACATTTAGGAAGGTATAGAACACATACGTACGTTTAGCTCTTTGCTCATCATTAACAACAGAACCCGTGTGTTTGGTCACAGCCCAGTTCCACAGGCTTACTGCGGTCTCTTCAACCTGAGTAGGAGAATTCCATTAAATTTAATTTTGTCCTGGATTTGGGTCACATTGAAATTTACTATTGGAAAAGGAATCATCTTTCATGTGTAACACAGTAATGACCTGTCTACATGTTTGTGCAACTTCCTTTTATGTTGGAGTCAAAGGTGTGAGTTTTCTATGAAACTGTTACATGATCCCACAGGGAGATATGGGATAGTGACCTGAAAACAGGCATGCTGAATGGACCACATAAGCATTTCTTCAGCTAAAAGTATGGATCATTCTTTTCTATTGATCCATCATTTCAGAAGAATTGTAAATAGCTGGCAGGAAGCACATGCTCTTTTCATAAGTATATTTCATAAGACATATTCAGTCTTATAAAAGACTATTTCACATTTTCTAAAAACATTAGAACACTTCTAAGATGAAGCAAGGTAAGAAAGAACATGACTGTGTAAATCCGAGGCTGACAAGACCTGAAACTAAAAAGAATTAATTAATCACAGGACCAATAGCACATGTATGTCACATCATCCATCATTTACATTGCCTTCAGCTCCAATTTGAAAGTATGCATTATAGCAAATTCTGTAAGTGAAGTGGTGGACTTCAGAAACATTCAAATATGTTCCTAAACAAATCCCATTAATCTGTCATATTACTGCAATGTCCTAACCTGTGTTTCTATCAAGTCCATTTCCAAACTTAGCAAAACATGACCTCACTTACCCTATCCATCTGGGATGAAGTTTTCTCACAAACACTCATAGATACAAAATTTGTGCAACTGCACATCATCATGTCCAAAATACAACTGATTCACTGGCAGCTCTCAGAATACATTATGTACATTCTAAACAGATGTTGAAAAATTTAAAGGGATTGGAAAAGAACTTTAAGAACTGTATCAGGTTTGAAAACATATCTATAGTAAGGCTTCACCTCTTTTGCTTATCAAAAAGAAAACTAAGTAGTTTAATTGTTTTAAATACCTACATCAGGAATCTTCTGATATTAGCAAATAAACAAACGCTACTTGCTACATACTCATTAAAAAGATGATGCAGTCCTACATAAAGGCAATAAGCTCATTTAACAACCCACCTTGAAGGGTTGCACTTTCCATCACTTCAAATCCTAGTTTCCATGGCAGATCTTGCCTACCAATACCCTCTTGCCTACCTAGAAGACATTTTATGACCCCTTTTATTGAAGATATCAGATTACAAATTAATGATTTCTCCTTTGTTTAAAAATAATTTAGCCCAACTGATTCAGGAAGAACTGAAGGATACCAGTTTTATGCTCCTGTATTTCTTCATAGACTGCACTAAGCATACTTTCTGTTTTGACACTTGCTAACCTATCTTGCTCCTTGTCTCAAATTTAGGACTTTCAAAATCAGTCTTCCTTAGATGATAATTGCTATGAGTTAAGTCTCCCTTCAAAATATAATTCTGGAGGAAAAGGTTGGACAATACTAGGCTGGTCTTGTTTTTATTCCAGATTCATGTATTACTCATCAGACTCCTTTTTGAAAAAGACCTTTTAAAGTAGACGTTTACTACTTTATAAGTACTTCTCTAGAAGAAATATACAGAAGGAAAAAAAACTAAAATTAAAAACATTATAAACAACAATTCACTTTTATAATGTATGAAAATGAATACTTCCCACTCTAATATTATGTACTAGGTTTACCAGACAATTAAAACAACATGCTTGCTTGTTTTCTTCTTCCTCAAGTATCTGCTATCATTATCGGAATCCGTGGACAGGATGAGGAGGACCTCTCCTCCAAACCAGTACCAAATTTTTAATGCATCAGCAGTCTATGCTTGCATTTTCACTTGAAATTACAATTAGATACTACTAGACAATTGAACTAATAAAAACTTTAACATCACTAAGACACCAGTAACCTTTCCCATTAGGATGCACACTTTTACACTTAGGATCAACATTTTGCATTGACTTTTTAAATGTAACATTTTCACTTTATTTTGGACTTTCACGCTATAAAAGATGAAAAAATAAACAGTTTTGTTTACATTCCAATAGCGCTAGAGTTAAATGTTTAGCATCAGCGCAAAAGATGGGAAACGAGTACGTGCTCGCAGAGCTGCGGGAACCGCAGCCACCAACCTGGGCGAGCGCTGCTGCGTGGTGCGAAGCACGTGAAACCCCCATTTCTTCAGGAGGGCTGGAGAGGGGCATCGGGCCGGGAGCCTGAGGCTCTACCTCAGCCGCGCTCCCATCCTCCTCAGAGATGCTCCCCGCCGCCTGGAAGAGCTCCTCGGTGAGGGCGGCGATGCGGGATGGCGCCTCCTCCCTCAGCAGCTTTCGCACCAGCCCTGTAAGACAGGACGAGAGGGAGGCGTGAGATACAGCCCAACAGCAGACGGCAGCTCCCAGGCGCCTATTGGGAAGGGGTACCTTC